>NW_027445151.1:300000-600000 GCF_048569485.1 Anomaloglossus baeobatrachus | reverse complement strand
AAATCGGGGCAGCTTAACCTCTTGCTCTCCGCAGTTCAACACTCTCACGCGCACTCTTCCCTTCCGTATTAATGAATAAAACTGTGATATAAATAGTATATAGATACCCCACAAATGCAGATAAAGGTAGGTTATGGGAAAAGGGAGAAGAGGGAAACAGGAAAATAGTGTAATAAAGTATACCTTCCAGGGGGGAGAGGAAATGGCAGCACAGCCAGTGGAAGTGAAGCAAGGGGAAGCCTGCAACTAAATTGTTGAGAGCATTATCACATGGTGACTGAGCCTGATTGTAACGGGAGCATAGAGGTGCCGATCCTGTCTTACCTGCGTTGGTGTAGAAGTGGGTTTCCAGTGGTGGAGTCAGCTGTGTGCAGTGGTGGCTGTGGGTTCTTTTATGTGCGACCGTAGTAATAGCTGCGCCCACTTCCTGTATGGGAGTGGAATGCAGTGAGGCTAATGGAACGCACGTCCACGTGCCGCGCCCCTGAAGGTAATACCGATCATTGAATACAAAAAAATTTCTCATACTACTGTATGGGGGTCCCTATATTTAATATGATATCCAAGCCACAGCATCCACCGTTACTTCACCACACCCATTCAGTGACAGCTCACCAAGTCAACCAGAGGAGTGGTGTAAGGAATTACACGTAGGCACTGACTCCACACCTTCACATCACAAGAAGCGGGTCCACAGGGTAGTGCAAGAATACGAGCAAGTCTTCAGCAAACATCCGCTAGACTTTGGGAGAATAAAAGGGGTCCATATTCATGGTTTAAGAACTTGGGTTCTAACGTGCCCAGAGTATGCTCCACTCTATGCTCCCTTTACAATCAGGCTCAGTCACCATGTGATAACGCTCTCAACTCTTTAGTTGCAGGCTTCCTTTTGCTTCACCTCCACTGGCTGTGCTGCCATTTCCTCTCACCCCCAGAAGGTATACTTTATTACACTATTTTCCTCTTTCCCTGTTCCCCCTTTTCCCATAACCTACCTTTATTTACAATTGTGGGGTATCTATATGATATTTACATCATAGTTTTATTCATTAGTGCGGAAGGGAAGAGTGCCCGTGAGAGTGTTAAACTGCGGAGAGCAGGAGGTTAAGCTGCCCCGACTTGCCACCATTGATAAGCTGTTCACAGTAGATACACATGCTATCCAAGTAGCAGCATCCACTATTACTGCACCCCACCCAGTCAGTGACTGCTCACCAAGTCAGCCAGAGGAGTGGTGTAAGGAATTACACGTAGGCACTGACTCCACACCTTCACATCACAAGAAGCGGGTCCACAGGGTAGTGCAAGAATACGAGCGAGCAAGTCTTCAGCAAACATCCGCTAGATTTTGGGGGAATAAAAGGGGTCCAACACTACATCCCCACAGGTGCACACCCACCCATCAAAGAGAGCTATAAGCCAATACCACCTTCACATTACCAGTGTACCAAGGACATGTTGAGCAACATGAAGGCGGCTGGGGTTATCCGTGACAGTTGTAGCCTTTGGGCAGCTCCGTTGGTCCTGTTAAAGAAGAAGGACGGCACCACTCCCCCGTATTGAGGAATCGCTAGCTGCATTGAGAACTGCAAATTATTTTTCTACCCTTGATCTCACTAGTCACTATTGGCTAGTGTCCGTTGCTGAGGCAGACCGGGGGAAGACCGCCTTTGCCACCCCTATGGCGCTGGAGGTCGGCAGACTGTTGTTTAAAAGCAGTGTCTGACGAACAAATTTGCTTCATCCTGAGGAACTGGCCAGTCGGTACGGCCCGGATGGTGGAGGGGGTATGAGCAGAAGAAGCATGCAGCAGTGCGTTGACTGATGTTTCCTTCCTATGGACGTCGGTCTGAACAATTCGCTCAGAACCGAATGAAATTTTAATATCCAGGAAGTCAACGCAACTGCTGCTATGCTTATGTGTCAATCTGATGTTAAAGGTGTTGTTATTAAGTTCCTCCATAAATGTCTCGAGCTGCTCCACAGTGCCCTGCCAAAAAATCAAAATATCATCAATATACCTTAGCCAGCACTGCACATGGGCGCCAGCCCCTGCACCTCCGTCACCAAAAACCAACCAATCCCAGTACCTCTGCCTTCTATCTAGGTGCCTTGAGTTATGTCCTGTAAACTGTCACAGCGACCCAGACACACATGTGTAGTAGGGGAATATCCCTGCTGAGATGCCAGTGCTAGAGCACTCGTTTGCTGTGGAGTTGAACGCTATGTGAGCAGTTCTTACCTTCAATGAGCAGAAGTCTCTTTTTTCAGATTTCAATATCTCTGTGGGTATCTGGCAGAAATATGGAATACTCTTTACTGCTAAGACCCTGTACACCACTCCCACTAAAGGGGGCTTTACACGCTGCGACATCGCTAATGCGGAGTCGTTGGGGTCACGGAATTTGTGACGCACATCCGGCCGCATTAGCGATGTTGCTGCGTGTGACACCGATGAGCGATTTTGCATCGTTGCAAAAACGTGCAAAATCGCTCATCGGTGACATGGGTCTCCATTCTCGATTATCGTTACTGCAGCAGTAACGATGTAGTTCGTCGCTCCTGCGGCAGCACACATCACTCCGTGTGACACCGCAGAAACGAGGAACCTCTCCTTACCTGCCTCCCAGCCGCTATGAGGAAGGAAGGAGGTGGGCGGGATGTTCCGGCCACTCATCTCCGCCCCTCCGCTGCTATTGGGCGGTCGCTCAGTGACGTCGCTGTGACGCCGCACGGACCGCCCCCTTAGAAAGGAGGCGGTTCGCCGGTCACAGCGACGTCGCCGGGCAGGTAAGTATGTGTGACGGGTCTGGTCGGTGTTGTGCGGCATGGGCAGCGATTTACCCGTGTCGCGCAACAGATGGGGGCGGGTACCCACACTAGCGATATCGGGACCGATATCGCAGTGTGTAAAGTAGCCTTTAGTCACATGACCAAGACTGTATCTGTGTCCCTACAACACACTTGAGACAAATGTGTGTGTGAGCCTGCATTGTGGGGTATATATAATATATTATAGAGCTGGGAAGGATCATTCTAAGCAGTGAGCTGTTCCAGTATTTGTAGGAAAATACCCAGTAGAAGCATCAAACACAGCACCAATACCTCTCATCAGTATCCCACCACAGTGCCATGTAACCCATGCCCTACACTCCCATCTACACCAATACTATACAGGCACAAACTAGTATATCTGACTAAAAGCCCCCAAAATATGAAGAACGGCCTATAGTTGAGTGTGGATATAAAATCTATGTGAGCAGAGCTAGAATAGAAATCACTGATCGCATTGAAGTCATTCTGACCATAAATCACCATGATATCAAGGTGAGGAGTTGTGTGTTACTGCTGGGAGGAAAGGGTTAACAGTGGAATATTAAGGTGCATTTCTGTGTGCAGTGTTACTAGTCAATGTAACAATTCAATATGAGCTGCTCTTGGTGCCGGGGGAGGGAGATGCTCTCCTGAGCAAGATAGATGGGGAATGAACATGATATCTATATAGTGTAAGGCAGGGGGTCTCAAACTCGGCTGGGTGTATGGGCCGCACAGAGGAAAAAAATAATTTGGGGGGCTGCATTCTTTGCAGGACAAAGTGACATTTTTATTGGTACCATATATATATATTTTTTTCACACACCTTTGGATGACTGATTTTCAACATTTTTCACTTGTTTATTATAACAAATGTGCACATTCTTTGGTTAAATCTAAAAAAAAAAAATTTGATGTTAAAAAAAAGTCATGCCTTATTTTGGTTTTTTTTACATTTTATCCCTTTCTTTTAACTAATAGTGTTACAATTATGACGCTAGCGTTTTGTGAAGGGAATGCTTTGCCTACTTCCGTGACTATGGCCTTCCGGAACTGCTGCATTTTGGCTGACCTCTCCGCCTCGGGAATAAGAGACATAAAGTTCTCCTTGTAGCGTGGGTCTAACAGTGTTACCAACCAGTAATGATTGTCGGCCAAGATGTTCTTAACGCGAGGGTCACGAGACAGGCAGCTTACCATAAAGTCATCCATGTGCGCCAGACTCTTAACAGCCATCACTTCAGTATCCAGACCAACACGATGACTGAACATGCTGTCCTCCTCCTTCTCCTCCTCCTCCTCCTCCTCCTCATCATCTACCCTGTCCTCTGGCCAGCCACGCTGAACTGAGCATATGACTGGTATGCATGTCATATCCTCAATTTGGCCGGAGAGTTGCTCCATGTCTTCATCCTCCTCCTCGTCATAGTCCTCCACTGCACGTTGTGATGAGACGAGGCTGGGCTGTGTGTTATCACCCACACCCACTACTGTTTCTTGCTCCAACTCATCGTGTTCCGCCTGCAATGCATCATGTTTGGTTTTGAGCAGAGACCGTTTTAGAAGGCAGAGAAGCGGTATGGTGACGCTAATAATGGCGTCATCGCCGCTCACCATCTTGGTGGAGTCCTCAAAGTTTTGGAGGATGGTACATAGGTCGGACATCCATCTCCACTCCTCAGGTGTTATGTGTGGAGTTTGACCCATTTCCCGACGGCTTAGGTGATGCAGGTACTCAACAACTGCCCTCTTCTGCTCACATATCCTGATCAACATGTGCAGAGTTGAATTCCAACGCGTGGGGACATCACACACCAGTCTGTGAGCCGGAAGATGCAAACGACGCTGAAAGCCGGCAAGGCCGGCTGAAGCAGTAGGTGACTTTCGAAAATGTGCAGACAGGCAGCGAACTTTTACCAGCAGATCAGACAGCTCTGGGTATGACTTTAGAAACCGCTGAACCACGAGGTTGAGCACATGGGCCATGCATGGAACATGTGTCAGCTGGCCTCGCCTCAAAGCCGCCACCAGGTTCCGGCCATTGTCACACACAACCTTTCCTGGCTTTAGGTTCAGAGGTGTGAGCCAGTGATCTGCATGCTGTTTTAGAGCTGTCCACACCTCTTCTGCATTGTGGGGTTTGTCACCTATGCAGATTAGCTGCAGCACAGTCTGTTGCCGCTTCGCCGAGGCAGTGCTGCAGTGCTTCCAGCTTGGGACTGGTGTGGAGGGTAAAGTGGATGAGGATGCGCAGGAGGAGGAGGAGGCTGAAGAGCATGACATTCCGGAGCTGTAGAGTGTGGGTGAAACCCTGACTGAGGTAGGGCCTGCAAACCTTGGTGTGGGAAGGACTTGTTCCGTTCCTCGCTCAAACTGGGTCCCAGCTGGGCTGGGCTGGGTCCCTACCCGGCTGGGTATATAACAGATGCAAGCTTGTCCTGTTTGGTGGAGATAATATTTAATAAAATAAGTAGAAATCTACTAAAAGTTTCGGGATTGCAAGATAACCAAACAAAACTTTTAGTGGATTTCTACTTATTTTATTAAATATCATCTCCACCAAACAGGACAAGCTTGCATGTGTTATAGTTTTGGAGAAAAATGTGTTCATTTCATGTATGCGCAAAATGCCTTTGAAATGGCTTTAAAATGGATTTGGAGCATGGAGACGATTATCTCAGGATGGCAATATAAACAAACGAAACTTTTAGTAGATTTCTACTTATTTTATTAAATATTATCTCCACCAAACAGGACAAGCTTGCATCTGTTATAGTTTTGGAGAAAAATGTGTTCATTTCATGTATGCGCGAAATGCCTTAAAAATGGCTTTAAAATGGATTTGGAGCATGGAGACGATTATCTCGGGATTGCAAGATAACCAAACAAAACTTTTAGTGGATTTCTACTTATTTTATTAAATATCATCTCCACCAAACAGGACAAGCTTGCATCTGTTATAGTTTTGGAGAAAAATGTGTTCATTTCATGTATGCGCGAAATGCCTTAAAAATGGCTTTAAAATGGATTTGGAGCATGGAGACGATTATCTCGGGATTGCAAGATAACCAAACAAAACTTTTAGTGGATTTCTACTTATTTTATTAAATATCATCTCCACCAAACAGGACAAGCTTGCATCTGTTATAGTTTTGGAGAAAAATGTGTTCATTTCATGTATGCGCGAAATGCCTTAAAAATGGCTTTAAAATGGATTTGGAGCATGGAGACGATTATCTCGGGATTGCAATATAACCAAACAAAACTTTTAGTGGATTTCTACTTATTTTATTAAATATCATCTCCACCAAACAGGACAAGCTTGCATCTGTTATAGTTTTGGAGAAAAATGTGTTCATTTCATGTATGCGCGAAATGCCTTAAAAATGGCTTTAAAATGGATTTGGAGCATGGAGACGATTATCTCGGGATTGCAAGATAACCAAACAAAACTTTTAGTGGATTTCTACTTATTTTATTAAATATCATCTCCACCAAACAGGACAAGCTTGCATCTGTTATAGTTTTGGAGAAAAATGTGTTAATTTCATGTATGCGCGAAATGCCTTAAAAATGGCTTTAAAATGGATTTGGAGCATGGAGACGATTATCTCGGGATTGCAAGATAACCAAACAAAACTTTTAGTGGATTTCTACTTATTTTATTAAATATCATCTCCACCAAACAGGACAAGCTTGCATCTGTTATAGTTTTGGAGAAAAATGTGTTCATTTCATGTATGCGCGAAATGCCTTAAAAATGGCTTTAAAATGGATTTGGAGCATGGAGACGATTATCTCGGGATTGCAAGATAACCAAACAAAACTTTTAGTGGATTTCTACTTATTTTATTAAATATCATCTCCACCAAACAGGACAAGCTTGCATCTGTTATAGTTTTGGAGAAAAATGTGTTCATTTCATGTATGCGCGAAATGCCTTAAAAATGGCTTTAAAATGGATTTGGAGCATGGAGACGATTATCTCGGGATTGCAAGATAACCAAACAAAACTTTTAGTGGATTTCTACTTATTTTATTAAATATCATCTCCACCAAACAGGACAAGCTTGCATCTGTTATAGTTTTGGAGAAAAATGTGTTCATTTCATGTATGCGCGAAATGCCTTAAAAATGGCTTTAAAATGGATTTGGAGCATGGAGACGATTATCTCGGGATTGCAAGATAACCAAACAAAACTTTTAGTGGATTTCTACTTATTTTATTAAATATCATCTCCACCAAACAGGACAAGCTTGCATCTGTTATAGTTTTGGAGAAAAATGTGTTCATTTCATGTATGCGCGAAATGCCTTAAAAATGGCTTTAAAATGGATTTGGAGCATGGAGACGATTATCTCGGGATTGCAATATAACCAAACAAAACTTTTAGTGGATTTCTACTTATTTTATTAAATATCATCTCCACCAAACAGGACAAGCTTGCATCTGTTATAGTTTTGGAGAAAAATGTGTTCATTTCATGTATGCGCGAAATGCCTTAAAAATGGCTTTAAAATGGATTTGGAGCATGGAGACGATTATCTCGGGATTGCAAGATAACCAAACAAAACTTTTAGTGGATTTCTACTTATTTTATTAAATATCATCTCCACCAAACAGGACAAGCTTGCATCTGTTATAGTTTTGGAGAAAAATGTGTTCATTTCATGTATGCGCGAAATGCCTTAAAAATGGCTTTAAAATGGATTTGGAGCATGGAGACGATTATCTCGGGATTGCAAGATAACCAAACAAAACTTTTAGTGGATTTCTACTTATTTTATTAAATATCATCTCCACCAAACAGGACAAGCTTGCATCTGTTATAGTTTTGGAGAAAAATGTGTTCATTTCATGTATGCGCGAAATGCCTTAAAAATGGCTTTAAAATGGATTTGGAGCATGGAGACGATTATCTCGGGCTTGCAAGATAACCAAACAAAACTTTTAGTGGATTTCTACTTATTTTATTAAATATCATCTCCACCAAACAGGACAAGCTTGCATCTGTTATAGTTTTGGAGAAAAATGTGTTCATTTCATGTATGCGCGAAATGCCTTAAAAATGGCTTTAAAATGGATTTGGAGCATGGAGACGATTATCTCGGGATTGCAAGATAACCAAACAAAACTTTTAGTGGATTTCTACTTATTTTATTAAATATCATCTCCACCAAACAGGACAAGCTTGCATCTGTTATAGTTTTGGAGAAAAATGTGTTCATTTCATGTATGCGCGAAATGCCTTAAAAATGGCTTTAAAATGGATTTGGAGCATGGAGACGATTATCTCGGGATTGCAAGATAACCAAACAAAACTTTTAGTGGATTTCTACTTATTTTATTAAATATCATCTCCACCAAACAGGACAAGCTTGCATCTGTTATAGTTTTGGAGAAAAATGTGTTCATTTCATGTATGCGCGAAATGCCTTAAAAATGGCTTTAAAATGGATTTGGAGCATGGAGACGATTATCTCGGGCTTGCAAGATAACCAAACAAAACTTTTAGTGGATTTCTACTTATTTTATTAAATATCATCTCCACCAAACAGGACAAGCTTGCATCTGTTATAGTTTTGGAGAAAAATGTGTTCATTTCATGTATGCGCGAAATGCCTTAAAAATGGCTTTAAAATGGATTTGGAGCATGGAGACGATTATCTCGGGATTGCAAGATAACCAAACAAAACTTTTAGTGGATTTCTACTTATTTTATTAAATATCATCTCCACCAAACAGGACAAGCTTGCATCTGTTATAGTTTTGGAGAAAAATGTGTTCATTTCATGTATGCGCGAAATGCCTTAAAAATGGCTTTAAAATGGATTTGGAGCATGGAGACGATTATCTCGGGATTGCAAGATAACCAAACAAAACTTTTAGTGGATTTCTACTTATTTTATTAAATATCATCTCCACCAAACAGGACAAGCTTGCATCTGTTATAGTTTTGGAGAAAAATGTGTTCATTTCATGTATGCGCGAAATGCCTTAAAAATGGCTTTAAAATGGATTTGGAGCATGGAGACGATTATCTCGGGATTGCAAGATAACCAAACAAAACTTTTAGTGGATTTCTACTTATTTTATTAAATATCATCTCCACCAAACAGGACAAGCTTGCATCTGTTATAGTTTTGGAGAAAAATGTGTTCATTTCATGTATGCGCGAAATGCCTTAAAAATGGCTTTAAAATGGATTTGGAGCATGGAGACGATTATCTCGGGCTTGCAAGATAACCAAACAAAACTTTTAGTGGATTTCTACTTATTTTATTAAATATCATCTCCACCAAACAGGACAAGCTTGCATCTGTTATAGTTTTGGAGAAAAATGTGTTCATTTCATGTATGCGCGAAATGCCTTAAAAATGGCTTTAAAATGGATTTGGAGCATGGAGACGATTATCTCGGGATTGCAAGATAACCAAACAAAACTTTTAGTGGATTTCTACTTATTTTATTAAATATCATCTCCACCAAACAGGACAAGCTTGCATCTGTTATAGTTTTGGAGAAAAATGTGTTCATTTCATGTATGCGCGAAATGCCTTAAAAATGGCTTTAAAATGGATTTGGAGCATGGAGACGATTATCTCGGGATTGCAAGATAACCAAACAAAACTTTTAGTGGATTTCTACTTATTTTATTAAATATCATCTCCACCAAACAGGACAAGCTTGCATCTGTTATAGTTTTGGAGAAAAATGTGTTCATTTCATGTATGCGCGAAATGCCTTAAAAATGGCTTTAAAATGGATTTGGAGCATGGAGACGATTATCTCGGGATTGCAAGATAACCAAACAAAACTTTTAGTGGATTTCTACTTATTTTATTAAATATCATCTCCACCAAACAGGACAAGCTTGCATCTGTTATAGTTTTGGAGAAAAATGTGTTCATTTCATGTATGCGCGAAATGCCTTAAAAATGGCTTTAAAATGGATTTGGAGCATGGAGACGATTATCTCGGGATTGCAAGATAACCAAACAAAACTTTTAGTGGATTTCTACTTATTTTATTAAATATCATCTCCACCAAACAGGACAAGCTTGCATCTGTTATAGTTTTGGAGAAAAATGTGTTCATTTCATGTATGCGCGAAATGCCTTAAAAATGGCTTTAAAATGGATTTGGAGCATGGAGACGATTATCTCGGGATTGCAAGATAACCAAACAAAACTTTTAGTGGATTTCTACTTATTTTATTAAATATCATCTCCACCAAACAGCACAAGCTTGCATGTGTTATAGTTTTGGAGAAAAATGTGTTCATTTCATGTATGCGCAAAATGCCTTTGAAATGGCTTTAAACTGGATTTGGAGCATGGAGACGATTATCTCGGGATTGCAAGATAACCAAACAAAACTTTTAGTGGATTTCTACTTATTTTATTAAATATCATCTCCACCAAACAGGACAAGCTTGCATCTGTTATAGTTTTGGAGAAAAATGTGTTCATTTCATGTATGCGCGAAATGCCTTAAAAATGGCTTTAAAATGGATTTGGAGCATGGAGACGATTATCTCGGGATTGCAAGATAACCAAACAAAACTTTTAGTGGATTTCTACTTATTTTATTAAATATCATCTCCACCAAACAGGACAAGCTTGCATCTGTTATAGTTTTGGAGAAAAATGTGTTCATTTCATGTATGCGCGAAATGCCTTAAAAATGGCTTTAAAATGGATTTGGAGCATGGAGACGATTATCTCGGGATTGCAAGATAACCAAACAAAACTTTTAGTGGATTTCTACTTATTTTATTAAATATCATCTCCACCAAACAGGACAAGCTTGCATGTGTTATAGTTTTGGAGAAAAATGTGTTCATTTCATGTATGCGCAAAATGCCTTTGAAATGGCTTTAAAATGGATTTGGAGCATGGAGACGATTATCTCAGGATGGCAATATAAACAAACGAAACTTTTAGTAGATTTCTACTTATTTTATTAAATATTATCTCCACCAAACAGGACAAGCTTGCATCTGTTATAGTTTTGGAGAAAAATGTGTTCATTTCATGTATGCGCGAAATGCCTTAAAAATGGCTTTAAAATGGATTTGGAGCATGGAGACGATTATCTCGGGATTGAAAGATAACCAAACAAAACTTTTAGTGGATTTCTACTTATTTTATTAAATATCATCTCCACCAAACAGGACAAGCTTGCATCTGTTATAGTTTTGGAGAAAAATGTGTTCATTTCATGTATGCGCGAAATGCCTTAAAAATGGCTTTAAAATGGATTTGGAGCATGGAGACGATTATCTCGGGATTGCAAGATAACCAAACAAAACTTTTAGTGGATTTCTACTTATTTTATTAAATATCATCTCCACCAAACAGGACAAGCTTGCATGTGTTATAGTTTTGGAGAAAAATGTGTTCATTTCATGTATGCGCAAAATGCCTTTGAAATGGCTTTAAAATGGATTTGGAGCATGGAGACGATTATCTCAGGATGGCAATATAAACAAACGAAACTTTTAGTAGATTTCTACTTATTTTATTAAATATTATCTCCACCAAACAGGACAAGCTTGCATCTGTTATAGTTTTGGAGAAAAATGTGTTCATTTCATGTATGCGCGAAATGCCTTAAAAATGGCTTTAAAATGGATTTGGAGCATGGAGACGATTATCTCGGGATTGCAAGATAACCAAACACAACTTTTAGTGGATTTCTACTTATTTTATTAAATATCATCTCCACCAAACAGGACAAGCTTGCATCTGTTATAGTTTTGGAGAAAAATGTGTTCATTTCATGTATGCGCGAAATGCCTTAAAAATGGCTTTAAAATGGATTTGGAGCATGGAGACGATTATCTCGGGATTGCAAGATAACCAAACAAAACTTTTAGTGGATTTCTACTTATTTTATTAAATATCATCTCCACCAAACAGGACAAGCTTGCATCTGTTATAGTTTTGGAGAAAAATGTGTTCATTTCATGTATGCGCGAAATGCCTTAAAAATGGCTTTAAAATGGATTTGGAGCATGGAGACGATTATCTCGGGATTGCAAGATAACCAAACAAAACTTTTAGTGGATTTCTACTTATTTTATTAAATATCATCTCCACCAAACAGGACAAGCTTGCATCTGTTATAGTTTTGGAGAAAAATGTGTTCATTTCATGTATGCGCGAAATGCCTTAAAAATGGCTTTAAAATGGATTTGGAGCATGGAGACGATTATCTCGGGATTGCAAGATAACCAAACAAAACTTTTAGTGGATTTCTACTTATTTTATTAAATATCATCTCCACCAAACAGGACAAGCTTGCATCTGTTATAGTTTTGGAGAAAAATGTGTTCATTTCATGTATGCGCGAAATGCCTTAAAAATGGCTTTAAAATGGATTTGGAGCATGGAGACGATTATCTCGGGATTGCAATATAACCAAACAAAACTTTTAGTGGATTTCTACTTATTTTATTAAATATCATCTCCACCAAACAGGACAAGCTTGCATCTGTTATAGTTTTGGAGAAAAATGTGTTCATTTCATGTATGCGCGAAATGCCTTAAAAATGGCTTTAAAATGGATTTGGAGCATGGAGACGATTATCTCGGGATTGCAAGATAACCAAACAAAACTTTTAGTGGATTTCTACTTATTTTATTAAATATCATCTCCACCAAACAGGACAAGCTTGCATCTGTTATAGTTTTGGAGAAAAATGTGTTCATTTCATGTATGCGCGAAATGCCTTAAAAATGGCTTTAAAATGGATTTGGAGCATGGAGACGATTATCTCGGGATTGCAAGATAACCAAACAAAACTTTTAGTGGATTTCTACTTATTTTATTAAATATCATCTCCACCAAACAGGACAAGCTTGCATCTGTTATAGTTTTGGAGAAAAATGTGTTCATTTCATGTATGCGCGAAATGCCTTAAAAATGGCTTTAAAATGGATTTGGAGCATGGAGACGATTATCTCGGGATTGCAAGATAACCAAACAAAACTTTTAGTGGATTTCTACTTATTTTATTAAATATCATCTCCACCAAACAGGACAAGCTTGCATGTGTTATAGTTTTGGAGAAAAATGTGTTCATTTCATGTATGCGCAAAATGCCTTTGAAATGGCTTTAAAATGGATTTGGAGCATGGAGACGATTATCTCGGGATTGCAAGATAACCAAACAAAACTTTTAGTGGATTTCTACTTATTTTATTAAATATCATCTCCACCAAACAGGACAAGCTTGCATCTGTTATAGTTTTGGAGAAAAATGTGTTCATTTCATGTATGCGCGAAATGCCTTAAAAATGGCTTTAAAATGGATTTGGAGCATGGAGACGATTATCTCGGGATTGCAAGATAACCAAACAAAACTTTTAGTGGATTTCTACTTATTTTATTAAATATCATCTCCACCAAACAGGACAAGCTTGCATCTGTTATAGTTTTGGAGAAAAATGTGTTCATTTCATGTATGCGCGAAATGCCTTAAAAATGGCTTTAAAATGGATTTGGAGCATGGAGACGATTATCTCGGGATTGCAAGATAACCAAACAAAACTTTTAGTGGATTTCTACTTATTTTATTAAATATCATCTCCACCAAACAGGACAAGCTTGCATGTGTTATAGTTTTGGAGAAAAATGTGTTCATTTCATGTATGCGCAAAATGCCTTTGAAATGGCTTTAAAATGGATTTGGAGCATGGAGACGATTATCTCAGGATGGCAATATAAACAAACGAAACTTTTAGTAGATTTCTACTTATTTTATTAAATATTATCTCCACCAAACAGGACAAGCTTGCATCTGTTATAGTTTTGGAGAAAAATGTGTTCATTTCATGTATGCGCGAAATGCCTTAAAAATGGCTTTAAAATGGATTTGGAGCATGGAGACGATTATCTCGGGATTGCAAGATAACCAAACAAAACTTTTAGTGGATTTCTACTTATTTTATTAAATATCATCTCCACCAAACAGGACAAGCTTGCATCTGTTATAGTTTTGGAGAAAAATGTGTTCATTTCATGTATGCGCGAAATGCCTTAAAAATGGCTTTAAAATGGATTTGGAGCATGGAGACGATTATCTCGGGATTGCAAGATAACCAAACAAAACTTTTAGTGGATTTCTACTTATTTTATTAAATATCATCTCCACCAAACAGGACAAGCTTGCATGTGTTATAGTTTTGGAGAAAAATGTGTTCATTTCATGTATGCGCAAAATGCCTTTGAAATGGCTTTAAAATGGATTTGGAGCATGGAGACGATTATCTCAGGATGGCAATATAAACAAACGAAACTTTTAGTAGATTTCTACTTATTTTATTAAATATTATCTCCACCAAACAGGACAAGCTTGCATCTGTTATAGTTTTGGAGAAAAATGTGTTCATTTCATGTATGCGCGAAATGCCTTAAAAATGGCTTTAAAATGGATTTGGAGCATGGAGACGATTATCTCGGGATTGCAAGATAACCAAACACAACTTTTAGTGGATTTCTACTTATTTTATTAAATATCATCTCCACCAAACAGGACAAGCTTGCATCTGTTATAGTTTTGGAGAAAAATGTGTTCATTTCATGTATGCGCGAAATGCCTTAAAAATGGCTTTAAAATGGATTTGGAGCATGGAGACGATTATCTCGGGATTGCAAGATAACCAAACAAAACTTTTAGTGGATTTCTACTTATTTTATTAAATATCATCTCCACCAAACAGGACAAGCTTGCATCTGTTATAGTTTTGGAGAAAAATGTGTTCATTTGATGTATGCGCGAAATGCCTTAAAAATGGCTTTAAAATGGATTTGGAGCATGGAGACGATTATCTCGGGATTGCAAGATAACCAAACAAAACTTTTAGTGGATTTCTACTTATTTTATTAAATATCATCTCCACCAAACAGGACAAGCTTGCATCTGTTATAGTTTTGGAGAAAAATGTGTTCATTTCATGTATGCGCGAAATGCCTTAAAAATGGCTTTAAAATGGATTTGGAGCATGGAGACGATTATCTCGGGATTGCAAGATAACCAAACAAAACTTTTAGTGGATTTCTACTTATTTTATTAAATATCATCTCCACCAAACAGGACAAGCTTGCATCTGTTATAGTTTTGGAGAAAAATGTGTTCATTTCATGTATGCGCGAAATGCCTTAAAAATGGCTTTAAAATGGATTTGGAGCATGGAGACGATTATCTCGGGATTGCAATATAACCAAACAAAACTTTTAGTGGATTTCTACTTATTTTATTAAATATCATCTCCACCAAACAGGACAAGCTTGCATCTGTTATAGTTTTGGAGAAAAATGTGTTCATTTCATGTATGCGCGAAATGCCTTAAAAATGGCTTTAAAATGGATTTGGAGCATGGAGACGATTATCTCGGGATTGCAAGATAACCAAACAAAACTTTTAGTGGATTTCTACTTATTTTATTAAATATCATCTCCACCAAACAGGACAAGCTTGCATCTGTTATAGTTTTGGAGAAAAATGTGTTCATTTCATGTATGCGCGAAATGCCTTAAAAATGGCTTTAAAATGGATTTGGAGCATGGAGACGATTATCTCGGGATTGCAAGATAACCAAACAAAACTTTTAGTGGATTTCTACTTATTTTATTAAATATCATCTCCACCAAACAGGACAAGCTTGCATCTGTTATAGTTTTGGAGAAAAATGTGTTCATTTCATGTATGCGCGAAATGCCTTAAAAATGGCTTTAAAATGGATTTGGAGCATGGAGACGATTATCTCGGGATTGCAAGATAACCAAACAAAACTTTTAGTGGATTTCTACTTATTTTATTAAATATCATCTCCACCAAACAGGACAAGCTTGCATCTGTTATAGTTTTGGAGAAAAATGTGTTCATTTCATGTATGCGCGAAATGCCTTAAAAATGGCTTTAAAATGGATTTGGAGCATGGAGACGATTATCTCGGGATTGCAAGATAACCAAACAAAACTTTTAGTGGATTTCTACTTATTTTATTAAATATCATCTCCACCAAACAGGACAAGCTTGCATCTGTTATAGTTTTGGAGAAAAATGTGTTCATTTCATGTATGCGCGAAATGCCTTAAAAATGGCTTTAAAATGGATTTGGAGCATGGAGACGATTATCTCGGGATTGCAATATAACCAAACAAAACTTTTAGTGGATTTCTACTTATTTTATTAAATATCATCTCCACCAAACAGGACAAGCTTGCATCTGTTATAGTTTTGGAGAAAAATGTGTTCATTTCATGTATGCGCGAAATGCCTTAAAAATGGCTTTAAAATGGATTTGGAGCATGGAGACGATTATCTCGGGATTGCAAGATAACCAAACAAAACTTTTAGTGGATTTCTACTTATTTTATTAAATATCATCTCCACCAAACAGGACAAGCTTGCATCTGTTATAGTTTTGGAGAAAAATGTGTTCATTTCATGTATGCGCGAAATGCCTTAAAAATGGCTTTAAAATGGATTTGGAGCATGGAGACGATTATCTCGGGATTGCAAGATAACCAAACAAAACTTTTAGTGGATTTCTACTTATTTTATTAAATATCATCTCCACCAAACAGGACAAGCTTGCATCTGTTATAGTTTTGGAGAAAAATGTGTTCATTTCATGTATGCGCGAAATGCCTTAAAAATGGCTTTAAAATGGATTTGGAGCATGGAGACGATTATCTCGGGATTGCAAGATAACCAAACAAAACTTTTAGTGGATTTCTACTTATTTTATTAAATATCATCTCCACCAAACAGGACAAGCTTGCATGTGTTATAGTTTTGGAGAAAAATGTGTTCATTTCATGTATGCGCAAAATGCCTTTGAAATGGCTTTAAAATGGATTTGGAGCATGGAGACGATTATCTCGGGATTGCAAGATAACCAAACAAAACTTTTAGTGGATTTCTACTTATTTTATTAAATATCATCTCCACCAAACAGGACAAGCTTGCATCTGTTATAGTTTTGGAGAAAAATGTGTTCATTTCATGTATGCGCGAAATGCCTTAAAAATGGCTTTAAAATGGATTTGGAGCATGGAGACGATTATCTCGGGATTGCAAGATAACCAAACAAAACTTTTAGTGGATTTCTACTTATTTTATTAAATATCATCTCCACCAAACAGGACAAGCTTGCATCTGTTATAGTTTTGGAGAAAAATGTGTTCATTTCATGTATGCGCGAAATGCCTTAAAAATGGCTTTAAAATGGATTTGGAGCATGGAGACGATTATCTCGGGATTGCAAGATAACCAAACAAAACTTTTAGTGGATTTCTACTTATTTTATTAAATATCATCTCCACCAAACAGGACAAGCTTGCATGTGTTATAGTTTTGGAGAAAAATGTGTTCATTTCATGTATGCGCAAAATGCCTTTGAAATGGCTTTAAAATGGATTTGGAGCATGGAGACGATTATCTCAGGATGGCAATATAAACAAACGAAACTTTTAGTAGATTTCTACTTATTTTATTAAATATTATCTCCACCAAACAGGACAAGCTTGCATCTGTTATAGTTTTGGAGAAAAATGTGTTCATTTCATGTATGCGCGAAATGCCTTAAAAATGGCTTTAAAATGGATTTGGAGCATGGAGACGATTATCTCGGGATTGCAAGATAACCAAACAAAACTTTTAGTGGATTTCTACTTATTTTATTAAATATCATCTCCACCAAACAGGACAAGCTTGCATCTGTTATAGTTTTGGAGAAAAATGTGTTCATTTCATGTATGCGCGAAATGCCTTAAAAATGGCTTTAAAATGGATTTGGAGCATGGAGACGATTATCTCGGGATTGCAAGATAACCAAACAAAACTTTTAGTGGATTTCTACTTATTTTATTAAATATCATCTCCACCAAACAGGACAAGCTTGCATGTGTTATAGTTTTGGAGAAAAATGTGTTCATTTCATGTATGCGCAAAATGCCTTTGAAATGGCTTTAAAATGGATTTGGAGCATGGAGACGATTATCTCAGGATGGCAATATAAACAAACGAAACTTTTAGTAGATTTCTACTTATTTTATTAAATATTATCTCCACCAAACAGGACAAGCTTGCATCTGTTATAGTTTTGGAGAAAAATGTGTTCATTTCATGTATGCGCGAAATGCCTTAAAAATGGCTTTAAAATGGATTTGGAGCATGGAGACGATTATCTCGGGATTGCAAGATAACCAAACACAACTTTTAGTGGATTTCTACTTATTTTATTAAATATCATCTCCACCAAACAGGACAAGCTTGCATCTGTTATAGTTTTGGAGAAAAATGTGTTCATTTCATGTATGCGCGAAATGCCTTAAAAATGGCTTTAAAATGGATTTGGAGCATGGAGACGATTATCTCGGGATTGCAAGATAACCAAACAAAACTTTTAGTGGATTTCTACTTATTTTATTAAATATCATCTCCACCAAACAGGACAAGCTTGCATCTGTTATAGTTTTGGAGAAAAATGTGTTCATTTGATGTATGCGCGAAATGCCTTAAAAATGGCTTTAAAATGGATTTGGAGCATGGAGACGATTATCTCGGGATTGCAAGATAACCAAACAAAACTTTTAGTGGATTTCTACTTATTTTATTAAATATCATCTCCACCAAACAGGACAAGCTTGCATCTGTTATAGTTTTGGAGAAAAATGTGTTCATTTCATGTATGCGCGAAATGCCTTAAAAATGGCTTTAAAATGGATTTGGAGCATGGAGACGATTATCTCGGGATTGCAAGATAACCAAACAAAACTTTTAGTGGATTTCTACTTATTTTATTAAATATCATCTCCACCAAACAGGACAAGCTTGCATCTGTTATAGTTTTGGAGAAAAATGTGTTCATTTCATGTATGCGCGAAATGCCTTAAAAATGGCTTTAAAATGGATTTGGAGCATGGAGACGATTATCTCGGGATTGCAATATAACCAAACAAAACTTTTAGTGGATTTCTACTTATTTTATTAAATATCATCTCCACCAAACAGGACAAGCTTGCATCTGTTATAGTTTTGGAGAAAAATGTGTTCATTTCATGTATGCGCGAAATGCCTTAAAAATGGCTTTAAAATGGATTTGGAGCATGGAGACGATTATCTCGGGATTGCAAGATAACCAAACAAAACTTTTAGTGGATTTCTACTTATTTTATTAAATATCATCTCCACCAAACAGGACAAGCTTGCATCTGTTATAGTTTTGGAGAAAAATGTGTTCATTTCATGTATGCGCGAAATGCCTTAAAAATGGCTTTAAAATGGATTTGGAGCATGGAGACGATTATCTCGGGATTGCAAGATAACCAAACAAAACTTTTAGTGGATTTCTACTTATTTTATTAAATATCATCTCCACCAAACAGGACAAGCTTGCATGTGTTATAGTTTTGGAGAAAAATGTGTTCATTTCATGTATGCGCAAAATGCCTTTGAAATGGCTTTAAAATGGATTTGGAGCATGGAGACGATTATCTCGGGATTGCAAGATAACCAAACAAAACTTTTAGTGGATTTCTACTTATTTTATTAAATATCATCTCCACCAAACAGGACAAGCTTGCATCTGTTATAGTTTTGGAGAAAAATGTGTTCATTTCATGTATGCGCGAAATGCCTTAAAAATGGCTTTAAAATGGATTTGGAGCATGGAGACGATTATCTCGGGATTGCAAGATAACCAAACAAAACGTTTAGTGGATTTCTACTTATTTTATTAAATATTATCTCCACCAAACAGGACAAGCTTGCATCTGTTATAGTTTTGGAGAAAAATGTGTTCATTTCATGTATGCGCGAAATGCCTTAAAAATGGCTTTAAAATGGATTTGGAGCATGGAGACGATTATCTCGGGATTGCAAGATAACCAAACAAAACTTTTAGTGGATTTCTACTTATTTTATTAAATATCATCTCCACCAAACAGGACAAGCTTGCATCTGTTATAGTTTTGGAGAAAAATGTGTTCATTTCATGTATGCGCGAAATGCCTTAAAAATGGCTTTAAAATGGATTTGGAGCATGGAGACGATTATCTCGGGATTGCAAGATAACCAAACAAAACTTTTAGTGGATTTCTACTTATTTTATTAAATATCATCTCCACCAAACAGGAAAAGCTTGCATGTGTTATAGTTTTGGAGAAAAATGTGTTCATTTCATGTATGCGCAAAATGCCTTTGAAATGACTTTAAAATGGATTTGGAGCATGGAGACGATTATCTCAGGATGGCAATATAAACAAACGAAACTTTTAGTAGATTTCTACTTATTTTATTAAATATTATCTCCACCAAACAGGACAAGCTTGCATCTGTTATAGTTTTGGAGAAAAATGTGTTCATTTCATGTATGCGCGAAATGCCTTAAAAATGGCTTTAAAATGGATTTGGAGCATGGAGACGATTATCTCGGGATTGCAAGATAACCAAACAAAACTTTTAGTGGATTTCTACTTATTTTATTAAATATCATCTCCACCAAACAGGACAAGCTTGCATCTGTTATAGTTTTGGAGAAAAATGTGTTCATTTCATGTATGCGCGAAATGCCTTAAAAATGGCTTTAAAATGGATTTGGAGCATGGAGACGATTATCTCGGGATTGCAAGATAACCAAAAAAAACTTTTAGTGGATTTCTACTTATTTTATTAAATATCATCTCCACCAAACAGGACAAGCTTGCATGTGTTATAGTTTTGGAGAAAAATGTGTTCATTTCATGTATGCGCAAAATGCCTTTGAAATGGCTTTAAAATGGATTTGGAGCATGGAGACGATTATCTCAGGATGGCAATATAAACAAACGAAACTTTTAGTAGATTTCTACTTATTTTATTAAATATTATCTCCACCAAACAGGACAAGCTTGCATCTGTTATAGTTTTGGAGAAAAATGTGTTCATTTCATGTATGCGCGAAATGCCTTAAAAATGGCTTTAAAATGGATTTGGAGCATGGAGACGATTATCTCGGGATTGCAAGATAACCAAACAAAACTTTTAGTGGATTTCTACTTATTTTATTAAATATCATCTCCACCAAACAGGACAAGCTTGCATCTGTTATAGTTTTGGAGAAAAATGTGTTCATTTCATGTATGCGCGAAATGCCTTAAAAATGGCTTTAGATAAATTTGTGTCTGTGTAATTACTTTTAAATAAGAAATGGGAATGGAGGTGTGGGGTATGAAAGGAAGACCGGAGTCAACAATTCCAGGGTCAAGCATGTTTATTTGCCTAAGCTTCGTTCCAGGGTAGAAAGGGTAAGAGTGCCTTTCAGAATTCGAAGTGGTCGGACTGTACGGGCCACCAAGAACTGCAGAAGAGCTTGAACATCTTCCCATGGATTTGCGACATCCTCCCTCATCAGTTACGTAGGTAAGCAGGTTCTCAGCATTGCAGCCCATTTGTTATCTTAAGTTAGTTAAGCGGGGTTAACTAACCTGTCAGTTCAGCCTCAGGTCTAAAGCAGAGGCCTGGACTCCACTCCTTACTCCTCACTCCACAACTCTCCTTAAAAACAACTGACTCCTTTTTCCTGCCCCGGGGTCTCCAGACCCCTAGGTGGGCGTTTCCTTCCGTCTGGTCCTGCCCACTGGTGTGCCTGTCTTTCCCTGGGGGAGGTGACTAGGGTTTTCTGGTTGGCTTTGTGTGACTTAGGTGAGGGAATTTGTTATGCGGGGGCCTATGTGTGACTACCTGCAGTGTCAGGGCGTCACATATGTATGTGTGTATGTCTGCTAAAGGAATCCGCACCGTCATATTTACAAACACAAAATGTTGATTCTATGCACAGAAGAGAGTCATTCTATTTACATGATTTGTGTTTTTTTACCTTTTAAAACTATCATTAAATGTTAAGTTTTAGTTAGGGATTTATGCTTCTGTCTGTCTCTCTCCCAGTCTCTGTCATCTGTCTGTCTCTGTGTGTCTCTATCTCTATCCATGTCTGTCTGTCTCTCTATCTCTGTCTGTCTCTCTGTGTCTGTCTGTCTCTCTCTCTCTTTGTGGCTGTCTGTTTCTATGTCTGTCTGTCTCTTTTCCAGGCCTGTCTCTTTTCCAGGTCTGTCTCTTTTCCAGGTCTGTCTCTTTCCCTGTCTGTCTGTCTCTTCCCCTGTCTGTCTCTTCCCCTGTCTGTCTCTTCCCCTGTCTGTCTCTGTATTTCTTTGTCTGTCTCTGTCTTTCTCTTCCCCTGTCTGTCTCTTTCCCTGTCTCTCTCTGCCTGTCTCTCTTTGTCTCTCTCTGTCTGACTCATTCCCCGTTTGTCTCTTTCCCTGTCTATCTCTGTATTTCTTTGTCTGTCTCTATCTGTCTGTCTCTCTCTGTCTGTCTCTTCCCCTGTCTGTCTCTTTCCCTGTCGGTCTGCCTTTTCTCCTGCCTGTCTCTGTATGTTTGTCTCTGTCTGTTTCCCTATCTGCCTCTGTCTCTTTCTCTGTCTCTGTCTGTCTGCCTTTTTTCCCTGTCTATTTCTGTCTGTCTCTTTCCCTGTCTGCCTCTGTCTGTTTGTCTCTGTCTCTTTCCCTGTCTGTCTATGCCTATCTGTCTCTGTCTGTTTGTCTCTCAGTCTGTGTCTGTCTCTCTCTATCTGTCTCCCCACTGACATCATATTATCTCACACATAAGCTTCTTATACTATGAATGTCCTTTGTTCCTATAGCTACCAATCACAGCTGCTATTAATAACTTGCAGCTCCCACCTCCATTCAGTTTAATGGAGGCAGGTTTTTTGGAGAGTAACTGTAAAGCGCGGGGTTAAATATTCCTGTTAAAACATAGTCTACGACGTTCCCTGAGTCACATGAGGTGTCTGCAAAATTTTGTGTTTGTAAATATGACGGTGCGGATTCCTTTAGCAGACATACACACATACATATGTGACGCCCTGACACTGCAGGTAGTCACACATAGGCCCCCGCATAACAACTTCCCTCACCTAAGTCACACAAAGCCAACCAGAAAATCCTAGTCACCTCCCCCAGGGAAAGACAGGCACACCAGTGGGCAGGACCAGACGGAAGGAAACGCCCACCTAGGGGTCTGGAGACCCCGGGGCAGGAAAAAGGAGTCAGTTGTTTTTAAGGAGAGTTGTGGAGTGAGGAGTAAGGAGTGGAGTCCAGGCCTCTGCTTTAGACCTGAGGCTGAACTGACAGGTTAGTTAACCCCGCTTAACTAACTTAAGACAACAAATGGGCTGCAATGCTGAGAACCTGCTTACCTACGTAACTGATGAGGGAGGATGTCGCAAATCCATGGGAAGATGTTCAAGCTCTCCTGCAGTTCTTGGTGGTCCGTACAGTCCGACCACTTCGAATTCTGAAAGGCACTCTTACCCTTTCTACCCTGGAACGAAGCTTACGCAAATAAACATGCTTGACCCTGGAATTGTTGACTCCGGTCTTCCTTTCATACCCCACACCTCCATTCCCATTTCTTATTTAAAAGTAATTACACAGACACAAATTTATCTTTGGATAATTTTGGCCATAGCAGCCATTTTATTAACAAGAATACATAACCAATAAAATTTGCAATGTGGTAAGGTCCTTGAAGCTACCAAAACCCTGGTGATTCCCATAACCGAGCAATAAAAAACCTCAACTTGCTCCCAGCCGTTACCCACACTGGCTCAGGAGCACCAAATGGTAAGGGTTAATCCTCCGTCAACCCCAACCACACCCCCAGGGGCCCCGACATACCCCGTCGGGGTTCCCCCCCAAAATCACCAGGGGACCATCAATTCTGCCAATGAGGGGATCCATACCCGGATGAATCCCCGAACCAATTTTAAACCAACTTCAAGGACCCACCAATAAACAACACCACAACGAAGGCACCTTGAAACCCTTCAAGTGCCTGAGACCCCCCGCAACCAAAGGGCCCTCTCAATACCTCCCTGCAAGCCAAGAGCCCATAAGTCAGTTCCCACCGCATTAAGGTGTACCCCGTCAGCCAACCAAAATTCCTCTTCCGTCCTTTCCAACTCAACATGCCGTATTGCTATACCCCCGTTCCGACTAACAAACTTCGAGATCGCCCTATTAACCTTCGCCCGCGCCTTGTTCAACCTGTCAACTGACCGCGCTTTCTGCCAACTCTTTCTCGCTACTATCTCCGACCAGACTATCGTTAGACCTGGAAACGACACCCATAACCGTAACAAATCATGTTTGATGTCCTTTACCAAGATTCGAAAAGGACGCCCACCCAAATCATTCCCCCCGGCATGCAACACTAACATGTCAGGAGGTCTGTCCAACCGGGCGTATCTATGCACCTCCTGCAACACCCTGTTCCACCCTAACCCCCGAACACCGAGCCATCGCACGAGAGCCAGGTCCTTCTCAAAACCTAGCTGTCTCCCGTTCCATCTCGCGTCCGCTCGTCGGGCTCCCCAATACACATAAGAGTGGCCAAGGATCCAGACCAGGGAAGGAAGGGGGGGTGCTTCTGCAATACAAAATGTACAGACGACACCATTTTATTGCCTCACCAAACCAAATTGACAAAAAACACACACTCTCACCCCCCCCCATTGCTACCCTAATACCCCCCCCTTTTCCCCTCAATTGCCAACAACCACCTGGGGACGTACATACGACTTAAAGCGCTGCGACTTCCACCTACCAATCTGCTTAACTGTCTCCTCCGGTAGGCCGCATATAGAGGCCTCCGTCGCTGCCCCAATCCGAAAGACTTCGGATCTAACCCCAACGACTTCAAACATGCCCTAAAAACACTCACAAATTGGTATCTCGATAAAAAGGACCCATCCTCGTGACATAATAAGGGGCCATCCACCTTCGGACGGATCTGTTGAAAATTCCCGAGACACTTGAACGGGCACATATCAGATGCCACAACCATCCCCAAACGGACTAGTCTACCCACACCTCTCTGATCAGTTTTCGATTTCCTAATCCAAAATTCAACTCCGTTTTCCACTGACAATGTCACCCCAATCCAAGCCCCCGGGGAACGCCTTACTGGGCGATACCAACTCCCCAACCCGCAGGGCTCCAAAAAACGCCAAAGAAAAGGCTAACTTAAACAAACTCACCTCAAACGGAGATAGACAAACCCCCCACAACGCCCTACCCAGCCGGGTAGGGACCCAGCCCAGCCCAGCTGGGACCCAGTTTGAGCGAGGAACGGAACAAGTCCTTCCCACACCAAGGTTTGCAGGCCCTACCTCAGTCAGGGTTTCACCCACACTCTACAGCTCCGGAATGTCATGCTCTTCAGCCTCCTCCTCCTCCTGCGCATCCTCATCCACTTTACCCTCCACACCAGTCCCAAGCTGGAAGCACTGCAGCACTGCCTCGGCGAAGCGGCAACAGACTGTGCTGCAGCTAATCTGCATAGGTGACAAACCCCACAATGCAGAAGAGGTGTGGACAGCTCTAAAACAGCATGCAGATCACTGGCTCACACCTCTGAACCTAAAGCCAGGAAAGGTTGTGTGTGACAATGGCCGGAACCTGGTGGCGGCTTTGAGGCGAGGCCAGCTGACACATGTTCCATGCATGGCCCATGTGCTCAACCTCGTGGTTCAGCGGTTTCTAAAGTCATACCCAGAGCTGTCTGATCTGCTGGTAAAAGTTCGCTGCCTGTCTGCACATTTTCGAAAGTCACCTACTGCTTCAGCCGGCCTTGCCGGCTTTCAGCGTCGTTTGCATCTTCCGGCTCACAGACTAGTGTGTGATGTCCCCACGCGTTGGAATTCAACTCTGCACATGTTGATCAGGATATGTGAGCAGAAGAGGGCAGTTGTTGAGTACCTGCATCACCTAAGCCGTCGGGAAATGGGTCAAACTCCACACATAACACCTGAGGAGTGGAGATGGATGTCCGACCTATGTACCATCCTCCAAAACTTTGAGGACTCCACCAAGATGGTGAGCGGCGATGACGCCATTATTAGCGTCACCATACCGCTTCTCTGCCTTCTAAAACGGTCTCTGCTCAAAACCAAACATGATGCATTGCAGGCGGAACACGATGAGTTGGAGCAAGAAACAGTAGTGGGTGTGGGTGATAACACATAGCCCAGCCTCGTCTCATCACAACGTGCAGTGGAGGACTATGACGAGGAGGAAGATGAAGACATGGAGCAACTCTCCGGCCAAATTGAGGATATGACATGCATACCAGTCATATGCTCAGTTCAGCGTGGCTGGCCAGAGGACAGGGTAGATGAGGAGGAGAAGGAGAAGGAGGAGGACAGCATGTTCAGTCATCGTGTTGGTCTGGATACTGAAGTGATGGCTGTTAAGAGTCTGGCGCACATGGATGACTTTATGGTAAGCTGCCTGTCTCGTGACCCTCGCGTTAAGAACATCTTGGCCGACAATCATTACTGGTTGGTAACACTGTTAGACCCACGCTACAAGGAGAACTTTATGTCTCTTATTCCCGAGGCGGAGAGGTCAGCCAAAATGCAGCAGTTCCGGAAGGCCATAGTCACGGAAGTAGGCAAAGCATTCCCTTCACAAAACGCTAGCGTCATAATTGTAACACTATTAGTTAAAAGAAAGGGATAAAATGTAAAAAAAACCAAAATAAGGCATGACTTTTTTTTAGCATCACATTTATTTTTTTTAGATTTAACCAAAGAATGTGCACATTTGTTATAATAAACAAGTGAAAAATGTTGAAAATCAGTCATCCAAAGGTGTGTGAAAAAAATATATACATATATGGTACCAATAAAAATGTCACTTTGTCTTGCAAAGAATGCAGCCCCCCAAATTATTTTTTTCCTCTGTTCGGCCCATACACCCAGCCGAGTTTGAGACCCCCTGCCTTACACTATATAAATATTATGTTCATTCCCCATCTATCTTGCTCAGGAGAGCATCTCCCTCCCCCGGCACCAAGAGCAGCTCATACTGAATTGTTACATTGACTAGTAACACTGCACACAGAAATGCACCTTAATATTCCACTGTTAACCCTTTCCTCCCAGCAGTAACACACAACTCCTCACCTTGATATCATGGTGATTTATGGTCAGAATGACTTCAATGTGATCAGTGATTTCTATTCTAGCTCTGCTCACATAAATTTTATATCCACACTCAACTATAGGCCGTTCTTCATATTTTGGGGGCTTTTAGTCAGATATACTAGTTTGTGCCTGTATAGTATTGGTGTAGATGGGAGTGTAGGGCATGGGTTACATGGCACTGTGGTGGGATACTGATGGGAGGTATTGGTGCTGTGTTTGATGCTTCTACTGGGTATTTTCCTACAAATACTGGAACAGCTCACTGCTTAGAATGATCCTTCCCAGCTCTATAATATATTATATATACCCCACAATGCAGGCTCACACACACATTTGTCTCAAGTGTGTTGTAGGGACACAGATACAGTCTTGGTCATGTGACTAAAGGCTACTTTACACACTGCGATATCGGTCCCGATATCGCTAGTGTGGGTACCCGCCCCCATCTGTTGCGCGACACGGGTAAATCGCTGCCCATGCCGCACAACACCGACCAGACC
This sequence comes from Anomaloglossus baeobatrachus, assembly GCF_048569485.1. Taxonomy (NCBI): domain Eukaryota; kingdom Metazoa; phylum Chordata; class Amphibia; order Anura; family Aromobatidae; genus Anomaloglossus; species Anomaloglossus baeobatrachus. The sequence goes on along the minus strand of NW_027445151.1, from coordinate 572,638 downwards.
CGTCACACATACTTACCTGCCCGGCGACGTCGCTGTGACCGGCGAACCGCCTCCTTTCTAAGGGGGCGGTCCGTGCGGCGTCACAGCGACGTCACTGAGCGACCGCCCAATAGCAGCGGAGGGGCGGAGATGAGTGGCCGGAACATCCCGCCCACCTCCTTCCTTCCTCATAGCGGCTGGGAGGCAGGTAAGGAGAGGTTCCTCGTTTCTGCGGTGTCACACGGAGTGATGTGTGCTGCCGCAGGAGCGACGAACTACATCGTTACTGCTGCAGTAACGATAATCGAGAATGGAGACCCATGTCACCGATGAGCGATTTTGCACGTTTTTGCAACGATGCAAAATCGCTCATCGGTGTCACACGCAGCAACATCGCTAATGCGGCCAGATGTGTGTCACAAATTCTGTGACCCCAACGACTCCGCATTAGCGATGTCGCAGCGTGTAAAGCCCCCTTTAGTGGGAGTGGTGTACAGGGTCTTAGCAGTAAAGAGTATTCCATATTTCTGCCAGATACCCACAGAGATATTGAAATCTGAAAAAAGAGACTTCTGCTCATTGAAGGTAAGAACTGCTCACATAGCGTTCAACTCCACAGCAAACGAGTGCTCTAGCACTGGCATCTCAGCAGGGATATTCCCCTACTACACATGTGTGTCTGGGTCGCTGTGACAGTTTACAGGACATAACTCAGGGCACCTAGACAAAAGGCAGAGGGACTACTTTCTATTTCTGGTGTAGAGCTTAGTACAATATATATATATATACTATTACATGTGACACATGTACCTTGTATTACCATTATTCGCTGTATATGAACCCCTTTTCTCCGGGCATTATTTGTCTATAGCATTTTTCACGAACCTGAGGCAACTGAGAACCCTTCAGTGAAGGAATTCCACTAACCCTCACAATACCAACCAGGGGCCTCCCTGCAGTAACTCAGGTAGTTGTACCCATTCTCTTTCCGCATTCTATGTGTTCTTCTTCTTTCTTCTTTTTTTTCTTTTTTCTTCATTTTATTTCTATCATGTAGTTCAGGGGTTTATAGATATATGTCCTGCATCTCATATTTCCTTTAGTGGTGCTTCTTACCCATTCTCATATCATTTACCCTAGTATTTCATGATCCTGAGGCGACTGAGAACCCTTTAATAAAGGAATCCTTTTTCACCTGAATTGTCAAGTGATACTTACCAGTGACTGTCACGTAATGTTACAGGTAGTTCCATTTTCTTCCTCTTCTTTCTCTCCTTTCTTCTTTGTCACACGGTCCATTGTGTTATAGCCCACGTGTCATGATAACACTTGTACCATCTTTTCATTTAGATTCCACCTACAATTATTTACCGATTCCAGTTCTGGAATAGGCTTTCATCATCTACTCACTAGAATTCTCAAGTGCATAAGGTACTGAGACATATACATGTTCACACCATTATAAAGAACAAAGTATAAACATTGAGGTTTTTCTCACACCCATGTTCCTGTGTTCTTTGATATGATATGTGTTCATTTCCTTCACTATATAGGATTGCAGGTTTTCCATTTGTACCTTAATGGCAATGACGCTATACAATTGAACACATATCATCCTGTTATCCATATAGGTGTGTATTTACCTGCTTGACTATTTTTGGTTGTTTGATCCAGAATGTTTCTCCAGATAGGTCATGTGGAAATTTTCTTTCCTCAGTACAAATGTTTTCACTATGGCTTTGGAAAAATTTTTTGTATGTGCCTCATGGTCATTTGACCCATTGTACTCTCAAGTAGCAATATATTGTACTGTTATGTTGTACTATGTACTAATTACGTGTTTATATGGTTTTGTAACCCTTTATGATCTTAGATAACTTTATCCTTGATAAAGACCTAAAAACAAGGTCGAAACATTGGATGAATTATCCTTTTGCACAAATAAAGAATTTTCAGCATTCCAAGAGTTCTTTTCTTACGTTATTAATCACTATAGTGTGCCAGAGCTATTTCTTTTGAATTGACTCTTATTTTTTCTGAGCACCTGCTATATACACAGTGAGCCAGACATATTCAATTTTCATTCAGAAGGCAGAGGGAAGCCTTAGCAGCTGAGCATATATCTTTGCTTGTGAGCATTAGAACAGGCCGGCGATTACAGGGTAACATGAAAAATGTCCAGCTTGCATTATGACTAGAACATGACAATATCCATTTAAGTACTAACCTATGATGCGTTCCTAAGCAGTTGATGTTATATGTTCTACATTTCATTTTCTGCATACTTTACAAGTAGTAGAATTTGCTTTGATATAGGCAACTGGATTTTCACAATGAAAAGGCAAAGGATAACGCCCGAAAAAGACGCCATACATTATGTCAGTGCCATCACTGACAAACCTGGATTGACCATGAAATACGGTATGGAGAGCTGTTGTCATCGTATTAGATAGATAAGAATGATTATATGTATTGTAGAAATGTCTCCTATCATGTTCCCTAATTTTTTATTATGTCCACATCCTGGTCCCCATCTTGGACATCATAACAAACGTGCACTTTTTTGTTTAATTTACACATTGGACCATAGGAAAAATGACACTACAGCTACAGAGGTGACCGTCTGATAGCCCAGCTCGACTATCCATCTCTACTGAAGACTCTTTCAGCTTTTTGAGAGTTGGGTGGAGGACATCATCTCTGAAAATAGGGTCCCACAGCTGCACCCCATCAGTGTGAGCAGGACTCTTAGGACTCTTAGAAGAGTCAATGCTCTGAGACCATGGGGGGCGCTTAGCCCCCTCTCTTCGTCACTGAGGATGATTTCATTTTTCAGGGATTAGAGAGGGTGGTCCTTGTGGTGGACTGCAGGTATGGAGAGCTGTTGTCATCGTATTAAATAGATAAGAATGATTATATGTATTGTAGAAATGTCTCCTATCATGTTCCCTAATTTTTTATTATGTCCACATCCTGGTCCCCATCTTGGACATCATAACAAACGTGCACTTTTTTGTTTAATTTACACATTGGACCATAGGAAAAATGACACTACAGCTACAGAGGTGACCGTCTGATAGCCCAGCTCGACTATCCATCTCTACTGAAGACCCTTTCAGCTATTTGAGAGTTGGGTGGAGAACATCATCTCTGAAAATAGGGTCCCACAGCTGCACCCCATCAGTGTGAGCAGGACTCTTAGGACTCTTAGAAGAGTCAATGCTCTGAGACCATGGGGGGCGCTTAGCCCCCTCTCTTCGTCACTGAGGATGATTTCACTTTTCAGGGAATAGAGAGGGTGGTCCTTGTGGTGGACTGCAGGTATGGAGAGCTGTTGTCATCGTATTAGATAGATAAGAATGATTATATGTATTGTAGAAATGTCTCCTATCATGTTCCCTATTTTTTTATTATGTCCACATCCTGGTCCCCATCTTGGACATCATAACAAACGTGCACTTTTTTGTTTAATTTACACATTGGACCATAGGAAAAATGACACTACAGCTACAGAGGTGACCGTCTGATAGCCCAGCTCGACTATCCATCTCTACTGAAGACCCTTTCAGCTTTTTGAGAGTTGGGTGGAGGACATCATCTCTGAAAATAGGGTCCCACAGCTGCACCCCATCAGTGTGAGCAGGAATCTTAGGACTCTTAGAAGAGTCAATGCTCTGAGACCATGGGGGGCGCTTAGCCCCCTCTCTTCGTCACTGAGGATGATTTCATTTTTCAGGGATTAGAGAGAGTGGTCCTTGTGGTGGACTGCAGGTATGGAGAGCTGTTGTGATCGTATTAGATAGATAAGAATGATTATATGTATTGTAGAAATGTCTCCTATCATGTTCCCTAATTTTTTATTATGTCCACATCCTGGTCCCCATCTTGGACATCATAACAAACGTGCACTTTTTTGTTTAATTTACACATTGGACCATAGGAAAAATGACACTACAGCTACAGAGGTGACCGTCTGATAGCCCAGCTCGACTATCCATCTCTACTGAAGACCCTTTCAGCTTTTTGAGAGTTGGGTGGAGGACATCATCTCTGAAAATAGGGTCCCACAGCTGCACCCCATCAGTGTAAGCAGGACTCTTAGGACTCTTAGAAGAGTCAATGCTCTAAAACCATGGGGGGCGCTTAGCCCCCTCTCTTCGTCCCTGAGGATGATTTCATTTTTCAGGGATTAGAGAAGGTGGTCCTTGTGGTGGACTGCAGGTATGGAGAGCTGTTGTCATCGTATTAGATAGATAAGAATGATTATATGTATTGTAGAAATGTCTCCTATCATGTTCCCTAATTTCTTATTATGTCCACATCCTGGTCCCCATCTTGGACATCATAACAAACGTGCACTTTTTTGTTTAATTTACACATTGGACCATAGGAAAAATGACACTACAGCTACAGAGGTGACCGTCTGATAGCCCAGCTCGACTATCCATCTCTACTGAAGACCCTTTCAGCTTTTTGAGAGTTGGGTGGAGGACATCATCTCTGAAAATAGGGTCCCACAGCTTCACCCCATCAGTGTGAGCAGGACTCTTAGGACTCTTAGAAGAGTCAATGCTCTGGTACCATGGGGGGCGCTTGGCCCCCTCTCTTCGTCACTGAGGATGATTTCATTTTTCAGGGATTAGAGAGGGTGGTCCTTGTGGTGGACTGCAGGTATGGAGAGCTGTTGTCATCGTATTAGATAGATAAGAATGATTATATGTATTGTAGAAATGTCTCCTATCATGTTCCCTAATTTTTTATTATGTCCACATCCTGGTCCCCATCTTGGACATCATAACAAACGTGCACTTTTTTGTTTAATTTACACATTGGACCATAGGAAAAATGACACTACAGCTACAGAGGTGACCGTCTGATAGCCCAGCTCGACTATCCATCTCTACTGAAGACCCTTTCAGCTTTTTGAGAGTTGGGTGGAGGACATCATCTCTGAAAATAGGGTCCCACAGCTGCACCCCATCAGTGTGAGCAGGACTCTTAGGACTCTTAGAAGAGTTAATGCTCTGAGACCATGGGGGCGCTTAGCCCCCTCTCTTCGTCACTGAGGATGATTTCATTTTTCAGGGATTAGAGAGGGTGGTCCTTGTGGTGGACTGCAGGTATGGAGAGCTGTTGTCATCGTATTAGATAGATAAGAATGATTATATGTATTGTAGAAATGTCTCCTATCATGTTCCCTAATTTTTTATTATGTCCACATCCTGGTCCCCATCTTGGACATCATAACAAACGTGCACTTTTTTGTTTAATTTACACATTGGACCATAGGAAAAATGACACTACAGCTACAGAGGTGACCGTCTGATAGCCCAGCTCGACTATCCATCTCTACTGAAGACCCTTTCAGCTATTTGAGAGTTGGGTGGAGAACATCATCTCTGAAAATAGGGTCCCACAGCTGCACCCCATCAGTGTGAGCAGGACTCTTAGGACTCTTAGAAGAGTCAATGCTCTGAGACCATGGGGGGCGCTTAGCCCCCTCTCTTCGTCACTGAGGATGATTTCACTTTTCAGGGAATAGAGAGGGTGGTCCTTGTGGTGGACTGCAGGTATGGAGAGCTGTTGTCATCGTGTTAGATAGATAAGAATGATTATATGTATTGTAGAAATGTCTCCTATCATGTTCCCTATTTTTTTATTATGTCCACATCCTGGTCCCCATCTTGGACATCATAACAAACGTGCACTTTTTTGTTTAATTTACACATTGGACCATAGGAAAAATGACACTACAGCTACAGAGGTGACCGTCTGATAGCCCAGCTCGACTATCCATCTCTACTGAAGACCCTTTCAGCTTTTTGAGAGTTGGGTGGAGGACATCATCTCTGAAAATAGGGTCCCACAGCTGCACCCCATCAGTGTGAGCAGGAATCTTAGGACTCTTAGAAGAGTCAATGCTCTGAGACCATGGGGGGCGCTTAGCCCCCTCTCTTCGTCACTGAGGATGATTTCATTTTTCAGGGATTAGAGAGAGTGGTCCTTGTGGTGGACTGCAGGTATGGAGAGCTGTTGTGATCGTATTAGATAGATAAGAATGATTATATGTATTGTAGAAATGTCTCCTATCATGTTCCCTAATTTTTTATTATGTCCACATCCTGGTCCCCATCTTGGACATCATAACAAACGTGCACTTTTTTGTTTAATTTACACATTGGACCATAGGAAAAATGACACTACAGCTACAGAGGTGACCGTCTGATAGCCCAGCTCGACTATCCATCTCTACTGCAGACCCTTTCAGCTTTTTGAGAGTTGGGTGGAGGACATCATCTCTGAAAATAGGGTCCCACAGCTGCACCCCATCAGTGTAAGCAGGACTCTTAGAACTCTTAGAAGAGTCAATGCTCTAAAACCATGGGGGGCGCTTAGCCCCCTCTCTTCGTCCCTGAGGATGATTTCATTTTTCAGGGATTAGAGAGGGTGGTCCTTGTGGTGGACTGCAGGTATGGAGAGCTGTTGTCATCGTATTAGATAGATAAGAATGATTATATGTATTGTAGAAATGTCTCCTATCATGTTCCCTAATTTCTTATTATGTCCACATCCTGGTCCCCATCTTGGACATCATAACAAACGTGCACTTTTTTGTTTAATTTACACATTGGACCATAGGAAAAATGACACTACAGCTACAGAGGTGACCGTCTGATAGCCCAGCTCGACTATCCATCTCTACTGAAGACCCTTTCAGCTTTTTGAGAGTTGGGTGGAGGACATCATCTCTGAAAATAGGGTCCCACAGCTTCACCCCATCAGTGTGAGCAGGACTCTTAGGACTCTTAGAAGAGTCAATGCTCTGGTACCATGGGGGGCGCTTGGCCCCCTCTCTTCGTCACTGAGGATGATTTCATTTTTCAGGGATTAGAGAGGGTGGTCCTTGTGGTGGACTGCAGGTATGGAGAGCTGTTGTCATCGTATTAGATAGATAAGAATGATTATATGTATTGTAGAAATGTCTCCTATCATGTTCCCTAATTTTTTATTATGTCCACATCCTGGTCCCCATCTTGGACATCATAACAAACGTGCACTTTTTTGTTTAATTTACACATTGGACCATAGGAAAAATGACACTACAGCTACAGAGGTGACCGTCTGATAGCCCAGCTCGACTATCCATCTCTACTGAAGACCCTTTCAGCTTTTTGAGAGTTGGGTGGAGGACATCATCTCTGAAAATAGGGTCCCACAGCTGCACCCTATCAGTGTGAGCAGGACTCTTAGGACTCTTAGAAGAGTTAATGCTCTGAGACCATGGGGGCGCTTAGCCCCCTCTCTTCGTCACTGAGGATGATTTCATTTTTCAGGGATTAGAGAGGGTGGTCCTTGTGGTGGACTGCAGGTATGGAGAGCTGTTGTCATCGTATTAGATAGATAAGAATGATTATATGTATTGTAGAAATGTCTCCTATCATGTTCCCTAATTTTTTATTATGTCCACATCCTGGTCCCCATCTTGGACATCATAACAAACGTGCACTTTTTTGTTTAATTTACACATTGGACCATAGGGAAAATGACACTACAGCTACAGAGGTGACCGTCTGATAGCCCAGCTCGACTATCCATCTCTACTGAAGACCCTTTCAGCTTTTTGAGAGTTGGGTGGAGGACATCATCTCTGAAAATAGGGTCCCACAGCTGCACCCCATCAGTGTGAGCAGGACTCTTAGGACTCTTAGAAGAGTCAATGCTCTGAGACCATTGGGGGCACTTAGCCCCCTCTCTTCATCACTGAGGATGATTTCATTTTTCAGGGATTAGAGAGGGTGGTCCTTGTGGTGGACTGCAGATATGGAGAGCTGTTATCATCGTATTAGATAGATAAGAATGATTATATGTATTGTAGAAATGTCTCCTATCATGTTCCCTAATTTTTTATTATGTCCACATCCTGGTCCCCATCTTGGACATCATAACAAACGTGCACTTTTTTGTTTAATTTACACATTGGACCATAGGAAAAATGACACTACAGCTACAGAGGTGACCGTCTGATAGCCCAGCTCGACTATCCATCTCTACTGAAGACCCTTTCAGCTTTTTGAGAGTTGGGTGGAGAACATCATCTCTGAAAATAGGGTCCCACAGCTGCACCCCATCAGTGTGAGCAGGACTCTTAGGACTCTTAGAAGAGTCAATGCTCTGAGACCATGGGGGGCGCTTAGCCCCCTCTCTTCGTCACTGAGGATGATTTCACTTTTCAGGGAATAGAGAGGGTGGTCCTTGTGGTGGACTGCAGGTATGGAGAGCTGTTGTCATCGTATTAGATAGATAAGAATGATTATATGTATTGTAGAAATGTCTCCTATCATGTTCCCTAATTTTTTATTATGTCCACATCCTGGTCCCCATCTTGGACATCATAACAAACGTGCACTTTTTTGTTTAATTTACACATTGGACCATAGGAAAAATGACACTACAGCTACAGAGGTGACCGTCTGATAGCCCAGCTCGACTATCCATCTCTACTGCAGACCCTTTCAGCTTTTTGAGAGTTGGGTGGAGGACATCATCTCTGAAAATAGGGTCCCACAGCTGCACCCCATCAGTGTAAGCAGGACTCTTAGAACTCTTAGAAGAGTCAATGCTCTAAAACCATGGGGGGCGCTTAGCCCCCTCTCTTCGTCCCTGAGGATGATTTCATTTTTCAGGGATTAGAGAGGGTGGTCCTTGTGGTGGACTGCAGGTATGGAGAGCTGTTGTCATCGTATTAGATAGATAAGAATGATTATATGTATTGTAGAAATGTCTCCTATCATGTTCCCTAATTTCTTATTATGTCCACATCCTGGTCCCCATCTTGGACATCATAACAAACGTGCACTTTTTTGTTTAATTTACACATTGGACCATAGGAAAAATGACACTACAGCTACAGAGGTGACCGTCTGATAGCCCAGCTCGACTATCCATCTCTACTGAAGACCCTTTCAGCTTTTTGAGAGTTGGGTGGAGGACATCATCTCTGAAAATAGGGTCCCACAGCTTCACCCCATCAGTGTGAGCAGGACTCTTAGGACTCTTAGAAGAGTCAATGCTCTGGTACCATGGGGGGCGCTTGGCCCCCTCTCTTCGTCACTGAGGATGATTTCATTTTTCAGGGATTAGAGAGGGTGGTCCTTGTGGTGGACTGCAGGTATGGAGAGCTGTTGTCATCGTATTAGATAGATAAGAATGATTATATGTATTGTAGAAATGTCTCCTATCATGTTCCCTAATTTTTTATTATGTCCACATCCTGGTCCCCATCTTGGACATCATAACAAACGTGCACTTTTTTGTTTAATTTACACATTGGACCATAGGAAAAATGACACTACAGCTACAGAGGTGACCGTCTGATAGCCCAGCTCGACTATCCATCTCTACTGAAGACCCTTTCAGCTTTTTGAGAGTTGGGTGGAGGACATCATCTCTGAAAATAGGGTCCCACAGCTGCACCCTATCAGTGTGAGCAGGACTCTTAGGACTCTTAGAAGAGTTAATGCTCTGAGACCATGGGGGCGCTTAGCCCCCTCTCTTCGTCACTGAGGATGATTTCATTTTTCAGGGATTAGAGAGGGTGGTCCTTGTGGTGGACTGCAGGTATGGAGAGCTGTTGTCATCGTATTAGATAGATAAGAATGATTATATGTATTGTAGAAATGTCTCCTATCATGTTCCCTAATTTTTTATTATGTCCACATCCTGGTCCCCATCTTGGACATCATAACAAACGTGCACTTTTTTGTTTAATTTACACATTGGACCATAGGGAAAATGACACTACAGCTACAGAGGTGACCGTCTGATAGCCCAGCTCGACTATCCATCTCTACTGAAGACCCTTTCAGCTTTTTGAGAGTTGGGTGGAGGACATCATCTCTGAAAATAGGGTCCCACAGCTGCACCCCATCAGTGTGAGCAGGACTCTTAGGACTCTTAGAAGAGTCAATGCTCTGAGACCATTGGGGGCACTTAGCCCCCTCTCTTCATCACTGAGGATGATTTCATTTTTCAGGGATTAGAGAGGGTGGTCCTTGTGGTGGACTGCAGATATGGAGAGCTGTTATCATCGTATTAGATAGATAAGAATGATTATATGTATTGTAGAAATGTCTCCTATCATGTTCCCTAATTTTTTATTATGTCCACATCCTGGTCCCCATCTTGGACATCATAACAAACGTGCACTTTTTTGTTTAATTTACACATTGGACCATAGGAAAAATGACACTACAGCTACAGAGGTGACCGTCTGATAGCCCAGCTCGACTATCCATCTCTACTGAAGACCCTTTCAGCTTTTTGAGAGTTGGGTGGAGAACATCATCTCTGAAAATAGGGTCCCACAGCTGCACCCCATCAGTGTGAGCAGGACTCTTAGGACTCTTAGAAGAGTCAATGCTCTGAGACCATGGGGGGCGCTTAGCCCCCTCTCTTCGTCACTGAGGATGATTTCACTTTTCAGGGAATAGAGAGGGTGGTCCTTGTGGTGGACTGCAGGTATGGAGAGCTGTTGTCATCGTATTAGATAGATAAGAATGATTATATGTATTGTAGAAATGTCTCCTATCATGTTCCCTATTTTTTTATTATGTCCACATCCTGGTCCCAATCTTGGAAATCATAACAAACGTGCACTCTTTTGTTTAATTTACACATTGGACCATAGGAAAAATGACACTACAGCTACAGAGGTGACCGTCTGATAGCCCAGCTCGACTATCCATCTCTACTGAAGACCCTTTCAGCTTTTTGAGAGTTGGGTGGAGGACATCATCTCTGAAAATAGGGTCCCACAGCTGCACCCCATCAGTGTGAGCAGGAATCTTAGGACTCTTAGAAGAGTCAATGCTCTGAGACCATGGGGGGCGCTTAGCCCCCTCTCTTCGTCACTGAGGATGATTTCATTTTTTAGGGATTAGAGAGAGTGGTCCTTGTGGTGGACTGCAGGTATGGAGAGCTGTTGTGATCGTATTAGATAGATAAGAATGATTATATGTATTGTAGAAATGTCTCCTATCATGTTCCCTAATTTTTTATTATGTCCACATCCTGGTCCCCATCTTGAACATCATAACAAACGTGCACTTTTTTGTTTAATTTACACATTGGACCATAGGAAAAATGACACTACAGCTACAGAGGTGACCGTCTGATAGCCCAGCTCGACTATCCATCTCTACTGAAGACCCTTTCAGCTTTTTGAGAGTTGGGTGGAGGACATCATCTCTGAAAATAGGGTCCCACAGCTGCACCCCATCAGTGTAAGCAGGACTCTTAGGACTCTTAGAAGAGTCAATGCTCTAAAACCATGGGGGGCGCTTAGCCCCCTCTCTTCGTCCCTGAGGATGATTTCATTTTTCAGGGATTAGAGAGGGTGGTCTCTGTGGTGGACTGCAGGTATGGAGAGCTGTTGTCATCGTATTAGATAGATAAGAATGATTATATGTATTGTAGAAATGTCTCCTATCATGTTCCCTAATTTCTTATTATGTCCACATCCTGGTCTCATCTTGGACATCATAACAAACGTGCACTTTTTTGTTTAATTTACACATTGGACCATAGGAAAAATGACACTACAGCTACAGAGGTGACCGTCTGATAGCCCAGCTCGACTATCCATCTCTACTGAAGACCCTTTCAGCTTTTTGAGAGTTGGGTGGAGGACATCATCTCTGAAAATAGGGTCCCACAGCTTCACCCCATCAATGTGAGCAGGACTCTTAGGACTCTTAGAAGAGTTAATGCTCTGGTACCATGGGGGGCGCTTGGCCCCCTCTCTTCGTCACTGAGGATGATTTCATTTTTCAGGGATTAGAGAGGGTGGTCCTTGTGGTGGACTGCAGGTATGGAGAGCTGTTGTCATCGTATTAGATAGATAAGAATGATTATATGTATTGTAGAAATGTCTCCTATCATGTTCCCTAATTTTTTATTATGTCCACATCCTGGTCCCCATCTTGGACATCATAACAAACGTGCACTTTTTTGTTGAATTTACACATTGGACCATAGGAAAAATGACACTACAGCTACAGAGGTGACCGTCTGATAGCCCAGCTCGACTATCCATCTCTACTGAAGACCCTTTCAGCTTTTTGAGAGTTGGGTGGAGGACATCATCTCTGAAAATAGGGTCCCACAGCTGCACCCCATCAGTGTGAGCAGGACTCTTAGGACTCTTAGAAGAGTTAATGCTCTGAGACCATGGGGGCGCTTAGCCCCCTCTCTTCGTCACTGAGGATGATTTCATTTTTCAGGGATTAGAGAGGGTGGTCCTTGTGGTGGACTGCAGGTATGGAGAGCTGTTGTCATCGTATTAGATAGATAAGAATGATTATATGTATTGTAGAAATGTCTCCTATCATGTTCCCTAATTTTTTATTATGTCCACATCCTGGTCCCCATCTTGGACATCATAACAAACGTGCACTTTTTTGTTTAATTTACACATTGGACCATAGGAAAAATGACACTACAGCTACAGAGGTGACCGTCTGATAGCCCAGCTCGACTATCCATCTCTACTGAAGACCCTTTCAGCTTTTTGAGAGTTGGGTGGAGGACATCATCTCTGAAAATAGGGTCCCACAGCTGCACCCCATCAGTGTGAGCAGGACTCTTAGGACTCTTAGAAAAGTCAATGCTCTGAGACCATTGGGGGCACTTAGCCCCCTCTCTTCGTCACTGAGGATGATTTCATTTTTCAGGGATTAGAGAGGGTGGTCCTTGTGGTGGACTGCAGGTATGGAGAGCTGTTATCATCGTATTAGATAGATAAGAATGATTATATGTATTGTAGAAATGTCTCCTATCATGTTCCCTAATTTTTTATTATGTCCACATCCTGGTCCCCATCTTGGACATCATAACAAACGTGCACTTTTTTGTTTAATTTACACATTGGACCATAGGAAAAATGACACTACAGCTACAGAGGTGACCGTCTGATAGCCCAGCTCGACAATCCATCTCTACTGAAGACCCTTTCAGCTTTTTGAGAGTTGGGTGGAGGACATCATCTCTGAAAATAGGGTCCCACAGCTGCACCCCATCAGTGTGAGCAGGACTCTTAGGACTCTTAGAAGAGTCAATGCTCTGAGACCATGGGGGGCGCTTAGCCCCCTCTCTTCGTCACTGAGGATGATTTCATTTTTCAGGGATTAGAGAGGGTGGTCCTTGTGGTGGACTGCAGGTATGGAGAGCTGTTGTCATCGTATTAAATAGATAAGAATGATTATATATATTGTAGAAATGTCTCCTATCATGTTCCCTAATTTTTTATTATGTCCACATCCTGGTCCCCATCTTGGACATCATAACAAACGTGCACTTTTTTGTTTAATTTACACATTGGACCATAGGAAAAATGACACTACAGCTACAGAGGTGACCGTCTGATAGCCCAGCTCGACTATCCATCTCTACTGAAGACCCTTTCAGCTTTTTGAGAGTTTGGTGGAGAACATCATCTCTGAAAATAGGGTCCCACAGCTGCACCCCATCAGTGTAAGCAGGACTCTTAGGACTCTTAGAAGAGTCAATGCTCTGAGACCATGGGGGGCGCTTAGCCCCCTCTCTTCGTCACTGAGGATGATTTCACTTTTCAGGGAATAGAGAGGGTGGTCCTTGTGATGGACTGCAGGTATGGAGAGCTGTTGTCATCGTATTAGATAGATAAGAATGATTATATGTATTGTAGAAATGTCTCCTATCATGTTCCCTATTTTTTTATTATGTCCACATCCTGGTCCCCATCTTGGAAATCATAACAAACGTGCACTTTTTTGTTTAATTTACACATTGGACCATAGGAAAAATGACACTACAGCTACAGAGGTGACCGTCTGATAGCCCAGCTCGACTATCCATCTCTACTGGAGACCCTTTCAGCTTTTTGAGAGTTGGGTGGAGGACATCATCTCTGAAAATAGGGTCCCACAGCTGCACCCCATCAGTGTGAGCAGGACTCTTAGGACTCTTAGAAGAGTCAATGTTTTGAGACCATGGGGGGCGCTTAGCCCCCTCTCTTCGTCACTGAGGATGATTTCATTTTTCAGGGATTAGAGAGACTGGTCCTTGTGGTGGACTGCAGGTATGGAGAGCTGTTGTCATCGTATTAGATAGATAAGAATGATTATATGTATTGTAGAAATGTCTCCTATCATGTTCCCTAATTTTTTATTATGTCCACATCCTGGTCCCCATCTTGGACATCATAACAAACGTGCACTTTTTTGTTTAATTTACACATTGGACCATAGGAAAAATGACACTACAGCTACAGAGGTGACCGTCTGATAGCCCAGCTCGACTATCCATCTCTACTGAAGACCCTTTCAGCTTTTTGAGAGTTGGGTGGAGGACATCATCTCTGAAAATAGGGTCCCACAGCTGCACCCCATCAGTGTGAGCAGGACTCTTAGGACTCTTAGAAGAGTTAATGCTCTGAGACCATGGGGGCGCTTAGCCCCCTCTCTTCGTCACTGAGGATGATTTCATTTTTCAGGGATTAGAGAGGGTGGTCCTTGTGGTGGACTGCAGGTATGGAGAGCTGTTGTCATCGTATTAGATAGATAAGAATGATTATATGTATTGTAGAAATGTCTCCTATCATGTTCCCTAGTTTTTTATTATGTCCACATCCTGGTCCCCATCTTGGACATCATAACAAACGTGCACTTTTTTGTTTAATTTACACATTGGACCATAGGAAAAATGACACTACAGCTACAGAGGTGACCGTCTGATAGCCCAGCTCGACTATCCATCTCTACTGAAGAACCTTTCAGCTTTTTGAGAGTTGGGTGGAGGACATCATCTCTGAAAATAGGGTCCCACAGCTGCACCCCATCAGTGTGAGCAGGACTCTTAGGACTCTTAGAAGAGTCAATGCTCTGAGACCATGGGGGGCGCTTAGCCCCCTCTCTTCGTCACTGAGGATGATTTCATTTTTCAGGGATTAGAGAGGGTGGTCCTTGTAGTGGACTGCAGGTATGGAGAGCTGTTGTCATCGTATTAAATAGATAAGAATGATTATATGTATTGTAGAAATGTCTCCTATCATGTTCCCTAATTTTTTATTATGTCCACATCCTGGTCCCCATCTTGGACATCATAACAAACGTGCACTTTTTTGTTTAATTTACACATTGGACCATAGGAAAAATGACACTACAGCTACAGAGGTGACCGTCTGATAGCCCAGCTCAACTATCCATCTCTACTGAAGACCCTTTCAGCTTTTTGAGAGTTGGGTGGAGGACATCATCTCTTAAAATAGGGTCCCACAGCTGCACCCCATCAGTGTAAGCAGGACTCTTAGGACTCTTAGAAGAGTCAATGCTCTAAAACCATGGGGGGCGCTTAGCCCCCTCTCTTCGTCCCTGAGAATGATTTCATTTTTCAGGGATTAGAGAGGGTGGTCCTTGTGGTGGACTGCAGGTATGGAGAGCTGTTGTCATCGTATTAGATAGATAAGAATGATTATATGTATTGTAGAAATGTCTCCTATCATGTTCCCTAATTTTTTATTATGTCCACATCCTGGTCCCCATCTTGGATGTCCTCCACCCAACTCTCAAAAAGCTGAAAGGGTCTTCAGTAGAGATGGATAGTCGAGCTGGGCTATCAGACGGTCACCTCTGTAGCTGTAGTGTCATTTTTCCTATGGTCCAATGTGAAAATTAAACAAAAAAGTGCACGATTGTTATGATGTCCAAGATGGGGACCAGGATGTGGACATAATAAAAAATTAGGGAACATGATAGGAGACATTTCTACAATACATATAATCATTCTTATCTATCTAATACGATGAAAACAGCTCTCCATACCTGCAGTCCACCACAAGGACCACTCTCTCTAATCCCTGAAAAATGAAATCATCGTCAGTGACGAAGAGAGGGGGCTAAGAGCCCCCATGGTCTCAGAGCACTGACTCTTCTAAGAGTCCTAAGAGTCCTGCTCACACTGATGGGGTGACCCTATTTTCAGAGATGATGTCCTCCACCCAACTCTCAAAAAGCTGAAAGGGTCTTCAGTAGAGATGGATAGTCGAGCTGGGCTATCAGACGGTCACCTCTGTAGCTGTAGTGTCATTTTTCCTATGGTCCAATGTGTAAATTAAACAAAAAAGTGCACGTTTGTTATGATGTCCAAGATGGGGACCAGGATGTGGACATAATAAAAAATTAGGGAACATGATAGGAGACATTTTTACAATACATATAATCATTCTTATCTATCTAATACGATAACAACAGCTCTCCATACCTGCAGTCCACCACAAGGACCACCCTCTCTAATCCCTGAAAAATGAAACCATCCTCAGTGACGAAGAGAGGGGGCTAAGCGCCCCCCATGGTCTCAGAGCATTGACTCTTCTAAGAGTCCTAAGAGTCCTGCTCACACTGATGGGGTGCAGCTGTGGGACCCTATTTTCAGAGATGATGTCCTCCACCCAACTCTCAAAAAGCTGAAAGGGTCTTCAGTATAGATGGATAGTCGAGCTGGGCTATCAGACGGTCACCTGTGTAGCTGTAGTGTCATTTTTCCTATGGTCCAATGTGTAAATTAAACAAAAAAGTGCACGTTTGTTATGATGTCCAAGATGGGGACCAGGATGTGGACATAATAAAAAATTAGGGAACATGATAGGAGACATTTCTACAATACATATAATCATTCTTATCTATCTAATACGATGACAACAGCTCTCCATACCTGCAGTCCACCACAAGGACCACCCTCTCTAATCCCTGAAAAATGAAATCATCCTCAGTGACGAAGAGAGGGGGCTAAGCGCCCCCCATGGTCTCAGAGCATTGACTCTTCTAAGAGTCCTAAGAGTCCTGCTTACGCTGATGGGGTGCAGCTGTGGGACCCTATTTTCAGAGATGATGTCCTCCACCCAACTCTCAAAAAGCTGAAAGGGTCTTCAGTAGAGATGGATAGTCGAGCTGGGCTATCAGACGGTCACCTCTGTAGCTGTAGTGTCATTTTTCCTATGGTCCAATGTGTAAATTAAACAAAAAAGTGCACGTTTGTTATGATGTCCAAGATGGGGACCAGGATGTGGACATAATAAAAAATTAGGGAACATGATAGGAGACATTTCTACAATACATATAATCATTCTTATCTATCTAATACGATGACAACAGCTCTCCATACCTGCAGTCCACCACAAGGACCACCCTCTCTAATCCCTGAAAAATTAAATCATCCTCAGTGACGAAGAGAGGGGGCTAAGCGCCCCCCATGGTCTCAGAGCATTGACTCTTCTAAGAGTCCTAAGAGTCCTGCTCACACTGATGGGGTGCAGCTGTGGGACCCTATTTTCAGAGATGATGTCCTCCACCCAACTCTCAAAAAGCTGAAAGGGTCTTCAGTAGAGATGGATAGTCGAGCTGGGCTATCAGACGGTCACCTCTGTAGCTGTAGAGTCATTTTTCCTATGGTCCAATGTGTAGATTAAACAAAAAAGTGCACATTTGTTATGATGTCCAAGATGGGGACCAGGATGTGGACATAATAAAAAATTAGGGAACATGATAGGAGACATTTCTACAATACATATAATCATTCTTATCTATCTAATACGATGACAACAGCTCTCCATACCTGCAGTCCACCACAAGGACCACCCTCTCTAATCCTTGAAAAATGAAATCATCCTCAGTGACGAAGAGAGGGGGCTAAGCGCCCCCCATGGTCTCAGAGCATTGACTCTTCTAAGAGTCCTAAGAGTCCTGCTCACACTGATGGGGTGCAGCTCTGGGACCCTATTTTCAGAGATGATGTCCTCCACCCAACTCTCAAAAAGCTGAAAGGGTCTTCAGTAGAGATGGATAGTCGAGCTGGGCTATCAGACGGTCACCTCTGTAGCTGTAGAGTCATTTTTCCTATGGTCCAATGTGTAGATTAAACAAAAAAGTGCACATTCTTTATGATGTCCAAGATGGGGACCAGGATGTGGACATAATAAAAAATTAGGGAACATGATAGGAGACATTTCTACAATACATATAATCATTCTTATCTATCTAATACGATGACAACAGCTCTCCATACCTGCAGTCCACCACAAGGATCACTCTCTTAAATCCCTGAAAAATGAAATCATCCTCAGTGACGAAGAGAGGGGGCTTAGCGCCCCCCATGGTCTCAGAGCATTGACTCTTCTAAGAGTCCTGCTCACACTGATGGGGTGCAGCTGTGGGAGCCTATTTTCAGAGATGATGTCCTCCACCCAACTCTCAAAAAGCTGAAAGGGTCTTCAATAGAGATGGATAGTCGAGCTGGGCTATCAGACGGTCACCTCTGTAGCTGTAGTGTCATTTTTCCTATGGTCCAATGTGTAAATTAAACAAAAAAGTGCACGTTTGTTATGATGTCCAAGATGGGGACCAGGATGTGGACATAATAAAAAATTAGGGAACATGATAGGAGACATTTCTACAATACATATAATCATTCTTATCTATCTAATACGATGACAACAGCTCTCCATACCTGCAGTCCACCACAAGGACCACCCTCTCTAATCCCTGAAAAATGAAATCATCCTCAGTGACGAAGAGAGGGGGCTAAGCGCCCCCCATGGTCTCAGAGCATTGACTCTTCTAAGAGTCCAAAGAGTCCTGCTCAAACTGATGGGGTGCAGCTGTGGGACCCTATTTTCAGAGATGATGTCCTCCAGCCAACTCTCAAAAAGCTGAAAGGGTCTTCAGTAGAGATGGATAGTCGAGCTGGGCTATCAGACGGTCACCTCTGTAGCTTTAGTGTCATTTTTCCTATGGTACAATGTGTAAATTAAACAAAAAAGTGCACGTTTGTTATGGTGTCCAAGATGGGGACCAGGATGTGGACATAATAAAAAATTAGGGAACATGATAGGAGACATTTCTACAATACATATAATCATTCTTATCTATCTAATACGATGACAACAGCTCTCCATACCTGCAGTCCACCACAAGGACAACCCTCTCTAATCCCTGAAAAAAGAAATCATCCTCAGTGACGAAAAGAGGGGGCTAAGCGCCCCCCATGGTCTCAGAGCATTGACTCTTCTAAGAGTCCTAAGAGTCCTGCTCACACTGATGGGGTGCAGCTGTGGGACCCTATTTTCAGAGATGATGTCCTCCACCCAACTCTGAAAAAGCTGAAAGGGTCTTCAGTAGAGATGGATAGTCGAGCTGGGCTATCAGACGGTCACCTCTGTAGCTGTAGTGTCATTTTTCCTATGGTCCAATGTGAAAATTAAACAAAAAAGTGCACGTTTGTTATGATGTCCAAGATGGGGACCAGGATGTGGACATAATAAAAAATTAGGGAACATGATAGGAGACATTTCTACAATACATATAATCATTCTTATCTATCTAATACGATGAAAACAGCTCTCCATACCTGCAGTCCACCACAAGGACCACTCTCTCTAATCCCTGAAAAATGAAATCATCCTCAGTGACGAAGAGAGGGGGCTAAGAGCCCCCATGGTCTCAGAGCATTGACTCTTCTAAGAGTCCTAAGAGTCCTGCTCACACTGATGGGGTGCAGCTGTGGTACCCTATTTTCAGAGATGATGTCCTCCACCCAACTCTCAAAAAGCTGAAAGGGTCTTCAGTAGAGATGGATAGTCGAGCTGGGCTATCAGACGGTCACCTCTGTAGCTGTAGTGTCATTTTTCCTATGGTCCAATGTGTAAATTAAACAAAAAAGTGCACGTTTGTTATGATGTCCAAGATGGGGACCAGGATGTGGACATAATAAAAAATTAGGGAACATGATAGGAGACATTTTTACAATACATATAATCATTCTTTTCTATCTAATACGATAACAAAAGCTCTCCATAACTGCAGTCCACCACAAGGACCACTCTCTCTAATCCCTGAAAAATGAAATCATCCTCAGTGACGAAGAGAGGGGGCTAAGCGCCCCCCATGGTCTCAGAGCATTGACTCTTCTAAGAGTCCTAAGAGTCCTGCTCACACTGATGGGGTGCAGCTGTGGGACCCTATTTTCAGAGATGATGTCCTCCACTCAACTCTCAAAGAGCTGAAAGGGTCTTCAATAGAGATGGATAGTCGAGCTGGGCTATCAGACGGTCACCTCTGTAGCTGTAGTGTCATTTTTCCTATGGTCCAATGTGTAAATTAAACAAAAAAGTGCACGTTTGTTATGATGTCCAAGATGGGGACCAGGATGTGGACATAATAAAAAATTAGGGAACATGATAGGAGACATTTCTACAATACATATAATCATTCTTATCTATCTAATACGATGACAACAGCTCTCCATACCTGCAGTCCACCACAAGGACCACCCTCTCTAATCCCTGAAAAATGAAATTATCCTCAGTGACGAAGAGAGGGGGCTAAGTGCCCCCAATGGTCTCAGAGCATTGACTCTTCTAAGAGTCCTAAGAGTCCTGCTCACACTGATGGGGTGCAGCTGTGGGACCCTATTTTCAGAGATGATGTCTTCCACCCAACTCTCAAAAAGCTGAAAGGGTCTTCAGTAGAGATGGATAGTCGAGCTGGGCTATCAGACGGTCACCTCTGTAGCTTTAGTGTCATTTTTCCTATGGTCCAATGTGTAAATTAAACAAAAAAGTGCACGTTTGTTATGATGTCCAAGATGGGGACCAGGATGTGGACATAATAAAAAATTAGGGAACATGATAGGAGACATTTCTACAATACATATAATCATTCTTATCTATCTAATACGATGACAACAGCTCTCCATACCTGCAGTCCACCACAAGGACAACCCTCTCTAATCCCTGAAAAATGAAATCATCCTCAGTGACGAAGAGAGGGGGCTAAGAGCCCCCATGGTCTCAGAGCATTGACTCTTCTAAGAGTCCTAAGAGTCCTGCTCACACTGATGGGGTGCAGCTGTGGGACCCTATTTTCAGAGATGATGTCCTCCACCCAACTCTCAAAAAGCTGAAAGGGTCTTCAGTAGAGATGGATAGTCGAGCTGGGCTATCAGACGGTCACCTCTGTAGCTGTAGAGTCATTTTTCCTATGGTCCAATGTGTAGATTAAACAAAAAAGTGCACATTTGTTATGATGTCCAAGATGGGGACCAGGATGTGGACATAATAAAAAATTAGGGAACATGATAGGAGACATTTCTACAATACATATAATCATTCTTATCTATCTAATACGATGACAACAGCTCTCCATACCTGCAGTCCACCACAAGGACCACCCTCTCTAATCCTTGAAAAATGAAATCATCCTCAGTGACGAAGAGAGGGGGCTTAGCGCCCCCCATGGTCTCAGAGCATTGACTCTTTTAAGAGTCCTGCTCACACTGATGGGGTGCAGCTGTGGTAGCCTATTTTCAGAGATGATGTCCTCCACCCAACTCTCAAAAAGCTGAAAGGATCTTCAATAGAGATGGATAGTCGAGCTGGGCTATCAGACGGTCACCTCTGTAGCTGTAGTGTCATTTTTCCTATGGTCCAATGTGTAAATTCAACAAAAAAGTGCACGTTTGTTATGATGTCCAAGATGGGGACCAGGATGTGGACATAATAAAAAATTAGGGAACATGATAGGAGACATTTCTACAATACATATAATCATTCTTATCTATTCAATACGATGACAACAGCTCTCCATACCTGCAGTCCACCACAAGGACCACCCTCTCTAATCCCTGAAAAATGAAATCATCCTCAGTGACGAAGAGAGGGGGCTAAGCGCCCCCCATGGTCTCAGAGCATTGACTCTTCTAAGAGTCCAAAGAGTCCTGCTCAAACTGATGGGGTGCAGCTGTGGGACCCTAATTTCAGAGATGATGTCCTCCAGCCAACTCTCAAAAAGCTGAAAGGGTCTTCAGTAGAGATGGATAGTCGAGCTGGGCTATCAGACGGTCACCTCTGTAGCTTTAGTGTCATTTTTCCTATGGTCCAATGTGTAAATTAAACAAAAAAGTGCACGTTTGTTATGATGTCCAAGATGGGGACCAGGATGTGGACATAATAAAAAATTAGGGAACATGATAGGAGACATTTCTACAATACATATAATCATTCTTATCTATCTAATACGATGACAACAGCTCTCCATACCTGCAGTCCACCACAAGGACAACCCTCTCTAATCCCTGAAAAATGAAATCATCCTCAGTGACGAAGAGAGGGGGCTAAGCGCCCCCCATGGTCTCAGAGCATTGACTCTTCTAAGAGTCCTAAGAGTCCTGCTCACACTGATGGGGTGCAGCTGTGGGACCCTATTTTCAGAGATGATGTCCTCCACCCAACTCTCAAAAAGCTGAAAGGGTCTTCAGTAGAGATGGATAGTCGAGCTGGGCTATCAGACGGTCACCTCTGTAGCTGTAGTGTCATTTTTCCTATGGTCCAATGTGTAAATTAAACAAAAAAGTGCACGTTTGTTATGAAGTCCAAGATGGGGACCAGGATGTGGACATAATAAAAAATTAGGGAACATGATAGGAGACATTTCTACAATACATATAATCATTCTTATCTATCTAATACGATGACAACAGCTCTCCATACCTGCAGTCCACCACAAGGACCACTCTCTCTAATCCCTGAAAAATGAAATCATCCTCAGTGACGAAGAGAGGGGGCTAAGAGCCCCCATGGTCTCAGAGCATTGACTCTTCTAAGAGTCCTAAGAGTCCTGCTCACACTGATGGGGTGCAGCTGTGGGACCCTATTTTCAGAGATGATGTCCTCCACTCAACTCTCAAAGAGCTGAAAGGGTCTTCAATAGAGATGGATAGTCAAGCTGGGCTATCAGACGGTCACCTCTGTAGCTGTAGTGTCATTTTTCCTATGGTCCAATGTGTAAATTAAACAAAAAAGTGCACGTTTGTTATGATGTCCAAGATGGGGACCAGGATGTGGACATAATAAAAAATTAGGGAACATGATAGGAGACATTTCTACAATACATATAATCATTCTTATCTATCTAATACGATGACAACAGCTCTCCATACCTGCAGTCCACCACAAGGACCACCCTCTCTAATCCCTGAAAAATGAAATCATCCTCAGTGACGAAGAGAGGGGGCTAAGTGCCCCCAATGGTCTCAGAGCATTGACTCTTCTAAGAGTCCTAAGAGTCCTGCTCACACTGATGGGGTGCAGCTGTGGGACCCTATTTTCAGAGATGATGTCCTCCACCCAACTCTCAAAAAGCTGAAAGGGTCTTCAGTAGAGATGGATAGTCGAGCTGGGCTATCAGACGGTCACCTCTGTAGCTGTAGTGTCATTTTTCCTATGGTCCAATGTGTAAATTAAACAAAAAAGTGCACGTTTGTTATGATGTCCAAGATGGGGACCAGGATGTGGACCTAATAAAAAATTAGGGAACATGATAGGAGACATTTCTACAATACATATAATCATTCTTATCTATCTAATACGATGACAACAGCTCTCCATACCTGCAGTCCACCACAAGGACCACCCTCTCTAATCCCTGAAAAATGAAATCATCCTCAGTGACGAAGAGAGGGGGCTAAGCGCCCCCATGGTCTCAGAGCATTAACTCTTCTAAGAGTCCTAAGAGTGCTGCTCACACTGATGGGGTGCAGCTGTGGGACCCTATTTTCAGAGATGATGTCCTCCACCCAACTCTCAAAAAGCTGAAAGGGTCTTCAGTAGAGATGGATAGTCGAGCTGGGCTATCAGACGGTCACCTCTGTAGCTGTAGTGTCATTTTTCCTATGGTCCAATGTGTAAATTAAACAAAAAAGTGCATGTTTGTTATGATGTCCAAGATGGGGACCAGGATGTGGACATAATAAAAAATTAGGGAACATGATAGGAGACATTTCTACAATACATATAATCATTCTTATCTATCTAATACGATCACAACAGCTCTCCATACCTGCAGTCCACCACAAGGACCACCCTCTCTAATCCCTGAAAAATGAAATCATCCTCAGGGACGAAGAGAGGTTGCTAAGCGCCCCCCATGGTTTTAGAGCATTGACTCTTCTAAGAGTCCTAAGAGTCCTGCTTACACTGATGGGGTGCAGCTGTGGGACCCTATTTTAAGAGATGATGTCCTCCACCCAACTCTCAAAAAGCTGAAAGGGTCTTCAGTAGAGATGGATAGTCGAGCTGGGCTATCAGACGGTCACCTCTGTAGCTGTAGTGTCATTTTTCCTATGGTCCAATGTGTAAATTAAACAAAAAAGTGCACGTTTGTTATGATGTTCAAGATGGGGACCAGGATGTGGACATAATAAAAAATTAGGGAACATGATAGGAGACATTTCTACAATACATATAATCATTCTTATCTATTTAATACGATGACAACAGCTCTCCATACCTGCAGTCCACCACAAGGACCACCCTCTCTAATCCCTGAAAAATGAAATCATCCTCAGTGATGAAGAGAGGGGGCTAAGCGCCCCCCATGGTCTCAGAGCATTGACTCTTCTAAGAGTCCTAAGAGTCCTGCTCACACTGATGGGGTGCAGCTGTGGGACCCTATTTTCAGAGATGATGTCCTCCACCCAACTCTCAAAAAGCTGAAAGGGTCTTCAGTAGAGATGGATAGTCGAGCTGGGCTATCAGACGGTCACCTCTGTAGCTGTAGTGTCATTTTTCCTATGGTCCAATGTGTAAATTAAACAAAAAAGTGCACGTTTGTTATGATGTCCAAGATGGGGACCAGGATGTGGACATAATAAGAAATTAGGGAACATGATAGGAGACATTTCTACAATACATATAATCATTCTTATCTATCTAATACGATGACAACAGCTCTCCATACCTGCAGTCCACCACAAGGACCACCCTCTCTAATCCCTGAAAAATGAAATCATCCTCAGGGACGAAGAGAGGGGGCTAAGCGCCCCCATGGTTTTAGAGCATTGACTCTTCTAAGAGTCCTAAGAGTCCTGCTTACACTGATGGGGTGCAGCTGTGGGACCCTATTTTCAGAGATGATGTCCTCCACCCAACTCTCAAAAAGCTGAAAGGGTCTTCAGTAGAGATGGATAGTCGAGCTGGGCTATCAGACGGTCACCTCTGTAGCTGTAGTGTCATTTTTCCTATGGTCCAATGTGTAAATTAAACAAAAAAGTGCACGTTTGTTATGATGTTCAAGATGGGGACCAGGATGTGGACATAATAAAAAATTAGGGAACATGATAGGAGACATTTCTACAATACATATAATCATTCTTATCTATCTAATACGATCACAACAGCTCTCCATACCTGCAGTCCACCACAAGGACCACCCTCTCTAATCCCTGAAAAATGAAATCATCCTCAGTGACGAAGAGAGGGGGCTAAGCGCCCCCATGGTCTCAGAGCATTAACTCTTCTAAGAGTCCTAAGAGTGCTGCTCACACTGATGGGGTGCAGCTGTGGGACCCTATTTTCAGAGATGATGTCCTCCACCCAACTCTCAAAAAGCTGAAAGGGTCTTCAGTAGAGATGGATAGTCGAGCTGGGCTATCAGACGGTCACCTCTGTAGCTGTAGTGTCATTTTTCCTATGGTCCAATGTGTAAATTAAACAAAAAAGTGCATGTTTGTTATGATGTCCAAGATGGGGACCAGGATGTGGACATAATAAAAAATTAGGGAACATGATAGGAGACATTTCTACAATACATATAATCATTCTTATCTATCTAATACGATCACAACAGCTCTCCATACCTGCAGTCCACCACAAGGACCACCCTCTCTAATCCCTGAAAAATGAAATCATCCTCAGGGACGAAGAGAGGTTGCTAAGCGCCCCCCATGGTTTTAGAGCATTGACTCTTCTAAGAGTCCTAAGAGTCCTGCTTACACTGATGGGGTGCAGCTGTGGGACCCTATTTTAAGAGATGATGTCCTCCACCCAACTCTCAAAAAGCTGAAAGGGTCTTCAGTAGAGATGGATAGTCGAGCTGGGCTATCAGACGGTCACCTCTGTAGCTGTAGTGTCATTTTTCCTATGGTCCAATGTGTAAATTAAACAAAAAAGTGCACGTTTGTTATGATGTTCAAGATGGGGACCAGGATGTGGACATAATAAAAAATTAGGGAACATGATAGGAGACATTTCTACAATACATATAATCATTCTTATCTATTTAATACGATGACAACAGCTCTCCATACCTGCAGTCCACCACAAGGACCACCCTCTCTAATCCCTGAAAAATGAAATCATCCTCAGTGATGAAGAGAGGGGGCTAAGCGCCCCCCATGGTCTCAGAGCATTGACTCTTCTAAGAGTCCTAAGAGTCCTGCTCACACTGATGGGGTGCAGCTGTGGGACCCTATTTTCAGAGATGATGTCCTCCACCCAACTCTCAAAAAGCTGAAAGGGTCTTCAGTAGAGATGGATAGTCGAGCTGGGCTATCAGACGGTCACCTCTGTAGCTGTAGTGTCATTTTTCCTATGGTCCAATGTGTAAATTAAACAAAAAAGTGCACGTTTGTTATGATGTCCAAGATGGGGACCAGGATGTGAACATAATAAAAAAATAGGGAACATGATAGGAGACATTTCTACAATACATATAATCATTCTTATCTATCTAATACGATGATAACAGCTCTCCATACCTGCAGTCCACCACAAGGACCACCCCCTCTAATCCCTGAAAAAT
Organism: Anomaloglossus baeobatrachus; assembly: GCF_048569485.1. Classification (NCBI taxonomy): domain Eukaryota; kingdom Metazoa; phylum Chordata; class Amphibia; order Anura; family Aromobatidae; genus Anomaloglossus; species Anomaloglossus baeobatrachus. The sequence goes on along the minus strand of NW_027445151.1, from coordinate 545,993 downwards.
GAAATCATCCTCAGTGACGAAGAGAGGGGGCTAAGTGCCCCCAATGGTCTCAGAGCATTGACTCTTCTAAGAGTCCTAAGAGTCCTGCTCACACTGATGGGGTGCAGCTGTGGGACCCTATTTTCAGAGATGATGTCCTCCACCCAACTCTCAAAAAGCTGAAAGGGTCTTCAGTAGAGATGGATAGTCGAGCTGGGCTATCAGACGGTCACCTCTGTAGCTGTAGTGTCATTTTTCCTATGGTCCAATGTGTAAATTAAACAAAAAAGTGCACGTTTGTTATGATTTCCAAGATGGGGACCAGGATGTGGACATAATAAAAAAATAGGGAACATGATAGGAGACATTTCTACAATACATATAATCATTCTTATCTATCTAATACGATGACAACAGCTCTCCATACCTGCAGTCCACCACAAGGACCACCCTCTCTATTCCCTGAAAAGTGAAATCATCCTCAGTGACGAAGAGAGGGGGCTAAGCGCCCCCCATGGTCTCAGAGCATTGACTCTTCTAAGAGTCCTAAGAGTCCTGCTCACACTGATGGGGTGCAGCTGTGGGACCCTATTTTCAGAGATGATGTTCTCCACCAAACTCTCAAAAAGCTGAAAGGGTCTTCAGTAGAGAAGGATAGTCGAGCTGGGCTATCAGACGGTCACCTCTGTACCTGTAGTGTCATTTTTCCTATGGTCCAATGTGTAAATTAAACAAAAAAGTGCACGTTTGTTATGATGTCCAAGATGGGGACCAGGATGTGGACATAACAAAAAATTAGGGAACATGATAGGAGACATTTCTACAATACATATAATCATTCTTATCTTTTTAATACGATGACAACAGCTCTCCATACCTGCAGTCCACCACAAGGACCACCCTCTCTAATCCCTGAAAAATGAAATCATCCTCAGTGACGAAGAGAGGGGGCTAAGCGCCCCCCATGGTCTCAGAGCATTGACTCTTCTAAGAGTCCTAAGAGTCCTGCTCACACTGATGGGGTGCAGCTGTGGGACCCTATTTTCAGAGATGATGTCCTCCACCCAACTCTCAAAAAGCTGAAAGGGTCTTCAGTAGAGATGGATTGTCGAGCTGGGCTATCAGACGGTCACCTCTGTAGCTGTAGTGTCATTTTTCCTATGGTCCAATGTGTAAATTAAACAAAAAAGTGCACGTTTGTTATGATGTCCAAGATGGGGACCAGGATGTGGACATAATAAAAAATTAGGGAACATGATAGGAGACATTTCTACAATACATATAATCATTCTTATCTATCTAATACGATGATAACAGCTCTCCATACCTGCAGTCCACCACAAGGACCACCCTCTCTAATCCCTGAAAAATGAAATCATCCTCAGTGACGAAGAGAGGGGGCTAAGTGCCCCCAATGGTCTCAGAGCATTGACTCTTCTAAGAGTCCTAAGAGTCCTGCTGACACTGATGGGGTGCAGCTGTGGGACCCTATTTTCAGAGATGATGTCCTCCACCCAACTCTTAAAAAGCTGAAAGGGTCTTCAGTAGAGATGGATAGTCGAGCTGGGCTATCAGACGGTCACCTCTGTAGCTGTAGTGTCATTTTTCCTATGGTCCAATGTGTAAATTAAACAAAAAAGTGCACGTTTGTTATGATGTCCAAGATGGGGACCAGGATGTGGACATAATAAAAAATTAGGGAACATGATAGGAGACATTTCTACAATACATATAATCATTCTTATCTATCTAATACGATGACAACAGCTCTCCATACCTGCAGTCCACCACAAGGACCACCCTCTCTAATCCCTGAAAAATGAAATCATCCTCAGTGACGAAGAGAGGGGGCTAAGCGCCCCCATGGTCTCAGAGCATTAACTCTTCTAAGAGTCCTAAGAGTCCTGCTCACACTGATGGGGTGCAGCTGTGGGACCCTATTTTCAGAGATGATGTCCTCCACCCAACTCTCAAAAAGCTGAAAGGGTCTTCAGTAGAGATGGATAGTCGAGCTGGGCTATCAGACGGTCACCTCTGTAGCTGTAGTGTCATTTTTCCTATGGTCCAATGTGTAAATTAAACAAAAAAGTGCACGTTTGTTATGATGTCCAAGATGGGGACCAGGATGTGGACATAATAAAAAATTAGGGAACATGATAGGAGACATTTCTACAATACATATAATCATTCTTATCTATCTAATACGATGACAACAGCTCTCCATACCTGCAGTCCACCACAAGGACCACCCTCTCTAATCCCTGAAAAATGAAATCATCCTCAGTGACGAAGAGAGGGGGCCAAGCGCCCCCCATGGTACCAGAGCATTGACTCTTCTAAGAGTCCTAAGAGTCCTGCTCACACTGATAGGGTGAAGCTGTGGGACCCTATTTTCAGAGATGATGTCCTCCACCCAACTCTCAAAAAGCTGAAAGGGTCTTCAGTAGAGATGGATAGTCGAGCTGGGCTATCAGACGGTCACCTCTGTAGCTGTAGTGTCATTTTTCCTATGGTCCAATGTGTAAATTAAACAAAAAAGTGCACGTTTGTTATGATGTCCAAGATGGGGACCAGGATGTGGACATAATAAGAAATTAGGGAACATGATAGGAGACATTTCTACAATACATATAATCATTCTTATCTATCTAATACGATGACAACAGCTCTCCATACCTGCAGTCCACCACAAGGACCACCCTCTCTAATCCCTGAAAAATGAAATCATCCTCAGGGACGAAGAGAGGGGGCTAAGCGCCCCCATGGTTTTAGAGCATTGACTCTTCTAAGAGTCCTAAGAGTCCTGCTTACACTGATGGGGTGCAGCTGTGGGACCCTATTTTCAGAGATGATGTCCTCCACCCAACTCTCAAAAAGCTGAAAGGGTCTTCAGTAGAGATGGATAGTCGAGCTGGGCTATCAGACGGTCACCTCTGTAGCTGTAGTGTCATTTTTCCTATGGTCCAATGTGTAAATTAAACAAAAAAGTGCACGTTTGTTATGATGTTCAAGATGGGGACCAGGATGTGGACATAATAAAAAATTAGGGAACATGATAGGAGACATTTCTACAATACATATAATCATTCTTATCTATCTAATACGATCACAACAGCTCTCCATACCTGCAGTCCACCACAAGGACCACTCTCTCTAATCCCTGAAAAGTGAAATCATCCTCAGTGACGAAGAGAGGGGGCTAAGCGCCCTCCATGGTCTCAGAGCATTGACTCTTCTAAGAGTCCTAAGAGTCCTGCTCACACTGATGGGGTGCAGCTGTGGGACCCTATTTTCAGAGATGATGTTCTCTACCCAACTCTCAAAAAGCTGAAAGGGTCTTCAGTAGAGATGGATAGTCGAGCTGGGCTATCAGACGGTCACCTGTGTAGCTGTAGTGTCATTTTTCCTATGGTCCAATGTGTAAATTAAACAAAAAAGTGCACGTTTGTTATGATGTCCAAGATGGGGACCAGGATGTGGACATAATAAAAAATTAGGGAACATGATAGGAGACATTTCTACAATACATATAATCATTCTTATCTATCTAATACGATGATAACAGCTCTCCATATCTGCAGTTCACCACAAGGACCACCCTCTCTAATCCCTGAAAAATGAAATCATCCTCAGTGATGAAGAGAGGGGGCTAAGTGCCCCCAATGGTCTCAGAGCATTGACTCTTCTAAGAGTCCTAAGAGTCCTGCTCACACTGATGGGGTGCAGCTGTGGGACCCTATTTTCAGAGATGATGTCCTCCACCCAACTCTCAAAAAGCTGAAAGGGTCTTCAGTAGAGATGGATAGTCGAGCTGGGCTATCAGACGGTCACCTCTGTAGCTGTAGTGTCATTTTTCCTATGGTCCAATGTGTAAATTAAACAAAAACGTGCACGTTTGTTATGATGTTCAAGATGGGGACCAGGATGTGGACATAATAAAAAATTAGGGAACATGATAGGAGACATTTCTACAATACATATAATCATTCTTATCTATCTAATACGATCACAACAGCTCTCCATACCTGCAGTCCACCACAAGGACCACTCTCTCTAATCCCTGAAAAATGAAATCATCCTCAGTGACGAAGAGAGGGGGCTAAGCGCCCCCCATGGTCTCAGAGCATTGACTCTTGTAAGAGTCCTAAGATTCCTGCTCACACTGATGGGGTGCAGCTGTGGGACCCTATTTTCAGAGATGATGTCCTCCACCCAACTCTCAAAAAGCTGAAAGGGTCTTCAGTAGAGATGGATAGTCGAGCTGGGCTATCAGACGGTCACCTCTGTAGCTGTAGTGTCATTTTTCCTATGGTCCAATGTGTAAATTAAACAAAAAAGTGCACGTTTGGTATGATTTCCAAGATGGGGACCAGGATGTGGACATAATAAAAAAATAGGGAACATGATAGGAGACATTTCTACAATACATATAATCATTCTTATCTATCTAATACGATGACAACAGCTCTCCATACCTGCAGTCCACCACAAGGACCACCCTCTCTATTCCCTGAAAAGTGAAATCATCCTCAGTGACGAAGAGAGGGGGCTAAGCGCCCCCCATGGTCTCAGAGCATTGACTCTTCTAAGAGTCCTAAGAGACCTGCTCACACTGATGGGGTGCAGCTGTGGGACCCTATTTTCAGAGATGATGTCCTCCACCCAACTCTCAAAAAGCTGAAAGGGTCTTCAGTAGAGATGGATAGTCGAGCTGGGCTATCAGACGGTCACCTCTGTAGCTGTAGTGTCATTTTTCCTATGGTCCAATGTGTAAATTAAACAAAAAAGTGCACGTTTGTTATGATGTCCAAGATGGGGACCAGGATGTGGACATAATAAAAAATTAGGGAACATGATAGGAGACATTTCTACAATACATATAATCATTCTTATCTATCTAATACGATGATAACAGCTCTCCATATCTGCAGTCCACCACAAGGACCACCCTCTCTAATCCCTGAAAAATGAAATCATCCTCAGTGATGAAGAGAGGGGGCTAAGTGCCCCCAATGGTCTCAGAGCATTGACTCTTCTAAGAGTCCTAAGAGTCCTGCTCACACTGATGGGGTGCAGCTGTGGGACCCTATTTTCAGAGATGATGTCCTCCACCCAACTCTCAAAAGGCTGAAAGGGTCTTCAGTAGAGATGGATAGTCGAGCTGGGCTATCAGACGGTCACCTCTGTAGCTGTAGTGTCATTTTTCCTATGGTCCAATGTGTAAATTAAACAAAAAAGTGCACGTTTGTTATGATGTCCAAGATGGGGACCAGGATGTGGACATAATAAAAAATTAGGGAACATGATAGGAGACATTTCTACAATACATATAATCGTTCTTATCTATATAATACGATGACAACAGCTCTCCATACCTGCAGTCCACCACAAGGACCACCCTCTCTAATCCCTGAAAAATGAAATCATCCTCAGTGATGAAGAGAGGGGGCTAAGTGCCCCCAATGGTCTCAGAGCATTGACTCTTCTAAGAGTCCTAAGAGTCCTGCTCACACTGATGGGGTGCAGCTGTGGGACCCTATTTTCAGAGATGATGTCCTCCACCCAACTCTCAAAAAGCTGAAAGGGTCTTCAGTAGAGATGGATAGTCGAGCTGGGCTATCAGACGGTCACCTCTGTAGCTGTAGTGTCATTTTTCCTATGGTCCAATGTGTAAATTAAACAAAAAAGTGCACGTTTGTTATGATGTTCAAGATGGGGACCAGGATGTGGACATAATAAAAAATTAGGGAACATGATAGGAGACATTTCTACAATACATATAATCATTCTTATGTATCTAATACGATCACAACAGCTCTCCATACCTGCAGTCCACCACAAGGACCACTCTCTCTAATCCCTGAAAAATGAAATCATCCTCAGTGACGAAGAGAGGGGGCTAAGCGCCCCCCATGGTCTCAGAGCATTGACTCTTCTAAGAGTCCTAAGATTCCTGCTCACACTGATGGGGTGCAGCTGTGGGACCCTATTTTCAGAGATGATGTCCTCCACCCAACTCTCAAAAAGCTGAAAGGGTCTTCAGTAGAGATGGATAGTCGAGCTGGGCTATCAGACGGTCACCTCTGTAGCTGTAGTGTCATTTTTCCTATGGTCCAATGTGTAAATTAAACAAAAAAGTGCACGTTTGTTATGATTTCCAAGATGGGGACCAGGATGTGGACATAATAAAAAAATAGGGAACACGATAGGAGACATTTCTACAATACATATAATCATTCCTATCTATCTAATACGATGACAACAGCTCTCCATACCTGCAGTCCACCACAAGGACCACCCTCTCTATTCCCTGAAAAGTGAAATCATCCTCAGTGACGAAGAGAGGGGGCTAAGCGCCCCCCATGGTCTCAGAGCATTGACTCTTCTAAGAGTCCTAAGAGACCTGCTCACACTGATGGGGTGCAGCTGTGGGACCCTATTTTCAGAGATGATGTCCTCCACCCAACTCTCAAAAAGCTGAAAGGGTCTTCAGTAGAGATGGATAGTCGAGCTGGGCTATCAGACGGTCACCTCTGTAGCTGTAGTGTCATTTTTCCTATGGTCCAATGTGTAAATTAAACAAAAAAGTGCACGTTTGTTATGATGTCCAAGATGGGGACCAGGATGTGGACATAATAAAAAATTAGGGAACATGATAGGAGACATTTCTACAATACATATAATCATTCTTATCTATCTAATACGATGATAACAGCTCTCCATATCTGCAGTCCACCACAAGGACCACCCTCTCTAATCCCTGAAAAATGAAATCATCCTCAGTGATGAAGAGAGGGGGCTAAGTGCCCCCAATGGTCTCAGAGCATTGACTCTTCTAAGAGTCCTAAGAGTCCTGCTCACACTGATGGGGTGCAGCTGTGGGACCCTATTTTCAGAGATGATGTCCTCCACCCAACTCTCAAAAAGCTGAAAGGGTCTTCAGTAGAGATGGATAGTCGAGCTGGGCTATCAGACGGTCACCTCTGTAGCTGTAGTGTCATTTTTCCTATGGTCCAATGTGTAAATTAAACAAAAAAGTGCACGTTTGTTATGATGTCCAAGATGGGGACCAGGATGTGGACATAATAAAAAATTAGGGAACATGATAGGAGACATTTCTACAATACATATAATCGTTCTTATCTATCTAATACGATGACAACAGCTCTCCATACCTGCAGTCCACCACAAGGACCACCCTCTCTAATCCCTGAAAAATGAAATCATCCTCAGTGACGAAGAGAGGGGGCTAAGCGCCCCTATGGTCTCAGAGCATTAACTCTTCTAAGAGTCCTAAGAGTCCTGCTCACACTGATGGGGTGCAGCTGTGGGACCCTATTTTCAGAGATGATGTCCTCCACCCAACTCTCAAAAAGCTGAAAGGGTCTTCAGTAGAGATGGATAGTCGAGCTGGGCTATCAGACGGTCACCTCTGTAGCTGTAGTGTCATTTTTCCTATGGTCCAATGTGTAAATTAAACAAAAAAGTGCACGTTTGTTATGATGTCCAAGATGGGGACCAGGATGTGGACATAATAAAAAATTAGGGAACATGATAGGAGACATTTCTACAATACATATAATCATTCTTATCTATCTAATACGATGATAACAGCTCTCCATATCTGCAGTCCACCACAAGGACCACCCTCTCTAATCCCTGAAAAATGAAATCATCCTCAGTGATGAAGAGAGGGGGCTAAGTGCCCCCAATGGTCTCAGAGCATTGACTCTTCTAAGAGTCCTAAGAGTCCTGCTCACACTGATGGGGTGCAGCTGTGGGACCCTATTTTCAGAGATGATGTCCTCCACCCAACTCTTAAAAAGCTGAAAGGGTCTTCAGTAGAGATGGATAGTCGAGCTGGGCTATCAGACGGTCACCTCTGTAGCTGTAGTGTCATTTTTCCTATGGTCCAATGTGTAAATTAAACAAAAAAGTGCACGTTTGTTATGATGTCCAAGATGGGGACCAGGATGTGGACATAATAAAAAATTAGGGAACATGATAGGAGACATTTCTACAATACATATAATCATTCTTATCTATCTAATACGATGACAACAGCTCTCCATACCTGCAGTCCACCACAAGGACCACCCTCTCTAATCCCTGAAAAATGAAATCATCCTCAGTGACGAAGAGAGGGGGCTAAGCGCCCCCATGGTCTCAGAGCATTAACTCTTCTAAGAGTCCTAAGAGTCCTGCTCACACTGATGGGGTGCAGCTGTGGGACCCTATTTTCAGAGATGATGTCCTCCACCCAACTCTCAAAAAGCTGAAAGGGTCTTCAGTAGAGATGGATAGTCGAGCTGGGCTATCAGACGGTCACCTCTGTAGCTGTAGTGTCATTTTTCCTATGGTCCAATGTGTAAATTAAACAAAAAAGTGCACGTTTGTTATGATGTCCAAGATGGGGACCAGGATGTGGACATAATAAAAAATTAGGGAACATGATAGGAGACATTTCTACAATACACATAATCATTCTTATCTATCTAATACGATGACAACAGCTCTCCATACCTGCAGTCCACCACAAGGACCACCCTCTCTAATCCCTGAAAAATGAAATCATCCTCAGGGACGAAGAGAGGGGGCTAAGCGCCCCCATGGTTTTAGAGCATTGACTCTTCTAAGAGTCCTAAGAGTCCTGCTTACACTGATGGGGTGCAGCTGTGGGACCCTATTTTCAGAGATGATGTCCTCCACCCAACTCTCAAAAAGCTGAAAGGGTCTTCAGTAGAGATGGATAGTCGAGCTGGGCAATCAGACGGTCACCTCTGTAGCTGTAGTGTCATTTTTCCTATGGTCCAATATGTAAATTAAACAAAAAAGTGCACGTTTGTTATGATGTTCAAGATGGGGACCAGGATGTGGACATAATAAAAAATTAGGGAACATGATAGGAGACATTTCTACAATACATATAATCATTCTTATCTATCTAATACGATCACAACAGCTCTCCATACCTGCAGTCCACCACAAGGACCACTCTCTCTAATCCCTGAAAAGTGAAATCATCCTCAGTGACGAAGAGAGGGGGCTAAGCGCCCTCCATGGTCTCAGAGCATTGACTCTTCTAAGAGTCCTAAGAGTCCTGCTCACACTGATGGGGTGCAGCTGTGGGACCCTATTTTCAGAGATGATGTTCTCTACCCAACTCTCAAAAAGCTTAAAGGGTCTTCAGTAGAGATGGATAGTCGAGCTGGGCTATCAGACGATCACCTCTGTAGCTGTAGTGTCATTTTTCCTATGGTCCAATGTGTAAATTAAACAAAAAAGTGCATGTTTGTTATGATGTCCAAGATGGGGACCAGGATGTGGACATAATAAAAAATTAGGGAACATGATAGGAGACATTTCTACAATACATATAATCATTCTTATCTATCTAATACGATGACAACAGCTCTCCATACCTGCAGTCCACCACAAGGACCACCCTCTCTAATCCCTGAAAAATGAAATCATCCTCAGTGACGAAGAGAGGGGGCTAAGCGCCCCCATGGTCTCAGAGCATTAACTCTTCTAAGAGTCCTAAGAGTCCTGCTCACACTGATGGGGTGCAGCTGTGGGACCCTATTTTCAGAGATGATGTCCTCCACCCAACTCTCAAAAAGCTGAAAGGGTCTTCAGTAGAGATGGATAGTCGAGCTGGGCTATCAGACGGTCACCTCTGTAGCTGTAGTGTCATTTTTCCTATGGTCCAATGTGTAAATTAAACAAAAAAGTGCACGTTTGTTATGATGTCCAAGATGGGGACCAGGATGTGGACATAATAAAAAATTAGGGAACATGATAGGAGACATTTCTACAATACATATAATCATTCTTATCTATCTAATACGATGATAACAGCTCTCCATATCTGCAGTCCACCACAAGGACCACCCTCTCTAATCCCTGAAAAATGAAATCATCCTCAGTGATGAAGAGAGGGGGCTAAGTGCCCCCAATGGTCTCAGAGCATTGACTCTTCTAAGAGTCCTAAGAGTCCTGCTCACACTGATGGGGTGCAGCTGTGGGACCCTATTTTCAGAGATGATGTCCTCCACCCAACTCTCAAAAAGCTGAAAGGGTCTTCAGTAGAGATGGATAGTCGAGCTGGGCTATCAGACGGTCACCTCTGTAGCTGTAGTGTCATTTTTCCTATGGTCCAATGTGTAAATTAAACAAAAAAGTGCACGTTTGTTATGATGTCCAAGATGGGGACCAGGATGTGGACATAATAAAAAATTAGGGAACATGATAGGAGACATTTCTACAATACATATAATCATTCTTATCTATCTAATACGATGACAACAGCTCTCCATACCTGCAGTCCACCACAAGGACCACCCTCTCTAATCCCTGAAAAATGAAATCATCCTCAGTGACGAAGAGAGGGGGCTAAGCGCCCCCATGGTCTCAGAGCATTAACTCTTCTAAGAGTCCTAAGAGTCCTGCTCACACTGATGGGGTGCAGCTGTGGGACCCTATTTTCAGAGATGATGTCCTCCACCCAACTCTCAAAAAGCTGAAAGGGTCTTCAGTAGAGATGGATAGTCGAGCTGGGCTATCAGACGGTCACCTCTGTAGCTGTAGTGTCATTTTTCCTATGGTCCAATGTGTAAATTAAACAAAAAAGTGCACGTTTGTTATGATGTTCAAGATGGGGACCAGGATGTGGACATAATAAAAAATTAGGGAACATGATAGGAGACATTTCTACAATACATATAATCATTCTTATCTATCTAATACGATGACAACAGCTCTCCATACCTGCAGTCCACCACAAGGACCACCCTCTCTAATCCCTGAAAAATGAAATCATCCTCAGTGACGAAGAGAGGGGGCAAAGCGCCCCCCATGGTACCAGAGCATTGACTCTTCTAAGAGTCCTAAGATTCCTGCTCACACTGATGGGGTGAAGCTGTGGGACCCTATTTTCAGAGATGATGTCCTCCACCCAACTCTCAAAAAGCTGAAAGGGTCTTCAGTAGAGATGGATAGTCGAGCTGGGCTATCAGACGGTCACCTCTGTAGCTGTAGTGTCATTTTTCCTATGGTCCAATGTGTAAATTAAACAAAAAAGTGCACGTTTGTTATGATGTCCAAGATGGGGACCAGGATGTGGACATAATAAAAAATTAGGGAACATGATAGGAGACATTTCTACAATACACATAATCATTCTTATCTATCTAATACGATGACAACAGCTCTCCATACCTGCAGTCCACCACAAGGACCACCCTCTCTAATCCCTGAAAAATGAAATCATCCTCAGGGACGAAGAGAGGGGGCTAAGCGCCCCCATGGTTTTAGAGCATTGACTCTTCTAAGAGTCCTAAGAGTCCTGCTTACACTGATGGGGTGCAGCTGTGGGACCCTATTTTCAGAGATGATGTCCTCCACCCAACTCTCAAAAAGCTGAAAGGGTCTTCTGTAGAGATGGATAGTCGAGCTGGGCTATCAGACGGTCACCTCTGTAGCTGTAGTGTCATTTTTCCTATGGTCCAATATGTAAATTAAACAAAAAAGTGCACGTTTGTTATGATGTTCAAGATGGGGACCAGGATGTGGACATAATAAAAAATTAGGGAACATGATAGGAGACATTTCTACAATACATATAATCATTCTTATCTATCTAATACGATCACAACAGCTCTCCATACCTGCAGTCCACCACAAGGACCACTCTCTCTAATCCCTGCAAAGTGAAATCATCCTCAGTGACGAAGAGAGGGGGCTAAGCGCCCTCCATGGTCTCAGAGCATTGACTCTTCTAAGAGTCCTAAGAGTCCTGCTCACACTGATGGGGTGCAGCTGTGGGACCCTATTTTCAGAGATGATGTTCTCTACCCAACTCTCAAAAAGCTGAAAGGGTCTTCAGTAGAGATGGATAGTCGAGCTGGGCTATCAGACGGTCACCTCTGTAGCTGTAGTGTCATTTTTCCTATGGTCCAATGTGTAAATTAAACAAAAAAGTGCACGTTTGTTATGATGTCCAAGATGGGGACCAGGATGTGGACATAATAAAAAATTAGGGAACATGATAGGAGACATTTCTACAATACATATAATCATTCTTATCTATCTAATACGATGACAACAGCTCTCCATACCTGCAGTCCACCACAAGGACCACCCTCTCTAATCCCTGAAAAATGAAATCATCCTCAGTGACGAAGAGAGGGGGCTAAGCGCCCCCATGGTCTCAGAGCATTAACTCTTCTAAGAGTCCTAAGAGTCCTGCTCACACTGATGGGGTGCAGCTGTGGGACCCTATTTTCAGAGATGATGTCCTCCACCCAACTCTCAAAAAGCTGAAAGGGTCTTCAGTAGAGATGGATAGTCGAGCTGGGCTATCAGACGGTCACCTCTGTAGCTGTAGTGTCATTTTTCCTATGGTCCAATGTGTAAATTAAACAAAAAAGTGCACGTTTGTTATGATGTCCAAGATGGGGACCAGGATGTGGACATAATAAAAAATTAGGGAACATGATAGGAGACATTTCTACAATACATATAATCATTCTTATCTATCTAATACGATGATAACAGCTCTCCATATCTGCAGTCCACCACAAGGACCACCCTCTCTAATCCCTGAAAAATGAAATCATCCTCAGTGATGAAGAGAGGGGGCTAAGTGCCCCCAATGGTCTCAGAGCATTGACTCTTCTAAGAGTCCTAAGAGTCCTGCTCACACTGATGGGGTGCAGCTGTGGGACCCTATTTTCAGAGATGATGTCCTCCACCCAACTCTCAAAAAGCTGAAAGGGTCTTCAGTAGAGATGGATAGTCGAGCTGGGCTATCAGACGGTCACCTCTGTAGCTGTAGTGTCATTTTTCCTATGGTCCAATGTGTAAATTAAACAAAAAAGTGCACGTTTGTTATGATGTCCAAGATGGGGACCAGGATGTGGACATAATAAAAAATTAGGGAACATAATAGGAGACATTTCTACAATACATATAATCATTCTTATCTATCTAATACGATGACAACAGCTCTCCATACCTGCAGTCCACCACAAGGACCACCCTCTCTAATCCCTGAAAAATGAAATCATCCTCAGTGACGAAGAGAGGGGGCTAAGCGCCCCCATGGTCTCAGAGCATTAACTCTTCTAAGAGTCCTAAGAGTCCTGCTCACACTGATGGGGTGCAGCTGTGGGACCCTATTTTCAGAGATGATGTCCTCCACCCAACTCTCAAAAAGCTGAAAGGGTCTTCAGTAGAGATGGATAGTCGAGCTGGGCTATCAGACGGTCACCTCTGTAGCTGTAGTGTCATTTTTCCTATGGTCCAATGTGTAAATTAAACAAAAAAGTGCACGTTTGTTATGATGTTCAAGATGGGGACCAGGATGTGGACATAATAAAAAATTAGGGAACATGATAGGAGACATTTCTACAATACATATAATCATTCTTATCTATCTAATACGATGACAACAGCTCTCCATACCTGCAGTCCACCACAAGGACCACCCTCTCTAATCCCTGAAAAATGAAATCATCCTCAGTGACGAAGAGAGGGGGCCAAGCGCCCCCCATGGTACCAGAGCATTGACTCTTCTAAGAGTCCTAAGATTCCTGCTCACACTGATGGGGTGAAGCTGTGGGACCCTATTTTCAGAGATGATGTCCTCCACCCAACTCTCAAAAAGCTGAAAGGGTCTTCAGTAGAGATGGATAGTCGAGCTGGGCTATCAGACGGTCACCTCTGTAGCTGTAGTGTCATTTTTCCTATGGTCCAATGTGTAAATTAAACAAAAAAGTGCACGTTTGTTATGATGTCCAAGATGGGGACCAGGATGTGGACATAATAAAAAATTAGGGAACATGATAGGAGACATTTCTACAATACACATAATCATTCTTATCTATCTAATACGATGACAACAGCTCTCCATACCTGCAGTCCACCACAAGGACCACCCTCTCTAATCCCTGAAAAATGAAATCATCCTCAGGGACGAAGAGAGGGGGCTAAGCGCCCCCATGGTTTTAGAGCATTGACTCTTCTAAGAGTCCTAAGAGTCCTGCTTACACTGATGGGGTGCAGCTGTGGGACCCTATTTTCAGAGATGATGTCCTCCACCCAACTCTCAAAAAGCTGAAAGGGTCTTCTGTAGAGATGGATAGTCAAGCTGGGCTATCAGACGGTCACCTCTGTAGCTGTAGTGTCATTTTTCCTATGGTCCAATATGTAAATTAAACAAAAAAGTGCACGTTTGTTATGATGTTCAAGATGGGGACCAGGATGTGGACATAATAAAAAATTAGGGAACATGATAGGAGACATTTCTACAATACATATAATCATTCTTATCTATCTAATACGATCACAACAGCTCTCCATACCTGCAGTCCACCACAAGGACCACTCTCTCTAATCCCTGCAAAGTGAAATCATCCTCAGTGACGAAGAGAGGGGGCTAAGCGCCCTCCATGGTCTCAGAGCATTGACTCTTCTAAGAGTCCTAAGAGTCCTGCTCACACTGATGGGGTGCAGCTGTGGGACCCTATTTTCAGAGATGATGTTCTCTACCCAACTCTCAAAAAGCTGAAAGGGTCTTCAGTAGAGATGGATAGTCGAGCTGGGCTATCAGACGGTCACCTCTGTAGCTGTAGTGTCATTTTTCCTATGGTCCAATGTGTAAATTAAACAAAAAAGTGCACGTTTGTTATGATGTCCAAGATGGGGACCAGGATGTGGACATAATAAAAAATTAGGGAACATGATAGGAGACATTTCTACAATACATATAATCATTCTTATCTATCTAATACGATGACAACAGCTCTCCATACCTGCAGTCCACCACAAGGACCACCCTCTCTAATCCCTGAAAAATGAAATCATCCTCAGTGACGAAGAGAGGGGGCTAAGCGCCCCCATGGTCTCAGAGCATTAACTCTTCTAAGAGTCCTAAGAGTCCTGCTCACACTGATGGGGTGCAGCTGTGGGACCCTATTTTCAGAGATGATGTCCTCCACCCAACTCTCAAAAAGCTGAAAGGGTCTTCAGTAGAGATGGATAGTCGAGCTGGGCTATCAGACGGTCACCTCTGTAGCTGTAGTGTCATTTTTCCTATGGTCCAATGTGTAAATTAAACAAAAAAGTGCACGTTTGTTATGATGTCCAAGATGGGGACCAGGATGTGGACATAATAAAAAATTAGGGAACATGATAGGAGACATTTCTACAATACATATAATCATTCTTATCTATCTAATACGATGATAACAGCTCTCCATATCTGCAGTCCACCACAAGGACCACCCTCTCTAATCCCTGAAAAATGAAATCATCCTCAGTGATGAAGAGAGGGGGCTAAGTGCCCCCAATGGTCTCAGAGCATTGACTCTTCTAAGAGTCCTAAGAGTCCTGCTCACACTGATGGGGTGCAGCTGTGGGACCCTATTTTCAGAGATGATGTCCTCCACCCAACTCTCAAAAAGCTGAAAGGGTCTTCAGTAGAGATGGATAGTCGAGCTGGGCTATCAGACGGTCACCTCTGTAGCTGTAGTGTCATTTTTCCTATGGTCCAATGTGTAAATTAAACAAAAAAGTGCACGTTTGTTATGATGTCCAAGATGGGGACCAGGATGTGGACATAATAAAAAATTAGGGAACATAATAGGAGACATTTCTACAATACATATAATCATTCTTATCTATCTAATACGATGACAACAGCTCTCCATACCTGCAGTCCACCACAAGGACCACCCTCTCTAATCCCTGAAAAATGAAATCATCCTCAGTGACGAAGAGAGGGGGCTAAGCGCCCCCATGGTCTCAGAGCATTAACTCTTCTAAGAGTCCTAAGAGTCCTGCTCACACTGATGGGGTGCAGCTGTGGGACCCTATTTTCAGAGATGATGTCCTCCACCCAACTCTCAAAAAGCTGAAAGGGTCTTCAGTAGAGATGGATAGTCGAGCTGGGCTATCAGACGGTCACCTCTGTAGCTGTAGTGTCATTTTTCCTATGGTCCAATGTGTAAATTAAACAAAAAAGTGCACGTTTGTTATGATGTTCAAGATGGGGACCAGGATGTGGACATAATAAAAAATTAGGGAACATGATAGGAGACATTTCTACAATACATATAATCATTCTTATCTATCTAATACGATCACAACAGCTCTCCATACCTGCAGTCCACCACAAGGACCACTCTCTCTAATCCCTGAAAAATGAAATCATCCTCAGTGACGAAGAGAGGGGGCTAAGCGCCCCCCATGGTCTCAGAGCATTGACACTTCTAAGAGTCCTAAGATTCCTGCTCACACTGATGGGGTGCAGCTGTGGGACCCTATTTTCAGAGATGATGTCCTCCACCCAACTCTCAAAAAGCTGAAAGGGTCTTCAGTAGAGATGGATAGTCGAGCTGGGCTATCAGACGGTCACCTCTGTAGCTGTAGTGTCATTTTTCCTATGGTCCAATGTGTAAATTAAACAAAAAAGTGCACGTTTGTTATGATGTCCAAGATGGGGACCAGGATGTGGACATAATAAGAAATTAGGGAACATGATAGGAGACATTTCTACAATACATATAATCATTCTTATCTATCTAATACGATGACAACAGCTCTCCATACCTGCAGTCCACCACAAGGACCACCCTCTCTATTCCCTGAAAAGTGAAATCATCCTCAGTGACGAAGAGAGGGGGCTAAGCGCCCCCCATGGTCTCAGAGCATTGACTCTTCTAAGAGTCCTAAGAGTCCTGCTCACACTGATGGGGTGCAGCTGTGGGACCCTATTTTCAGAGATGATGTTCTCCACCCAACTCTCAAAAAGCTGAAAGGGTCTTCAGTAGAGATGGATAGTCGAGCTGGGCTATCAGACGGTCACCTCTGTAGCTGTAGTGTCATTTTTCCTATGGTCCAATGTGTAAATTAAACAAAAAAGTGCACGTTTGTTATGATGTCCAAGATGGGGACCAGGATGTGGACATAATAAAAAATTAGGGAACATGATAGGAGACATTTCTACAATACATATAATCATTCTTATCTATCTAATACGATGATAACAGCTCTCCATATCTGCAGTCCACCACAAGGACCACCCTCTCTAATCCCTGAAAAATGAAATCATCCTCAGTGATGAAGAGAGGGGGCTAAGTGCCCCCAATGGTCTCAGAGCATTGACTCTTCTAAGAGTCCTAAGAGTCCTGCTCACACTGATGGGGTGCAGCTGTGGGACCCTATTTTCAGAGATGATGTCCTCCACCCAACTCTCAAAAAGCTGAAAGGGTCTTCAGTAGAGATGGATAGTCGAGCTGGGCTATCAGACGGTCACCTCTGCAGCTGTAGTGTCATTTTTCCTATGGTCCAATGTGTAAATTAAACAAAAAAGTGCACGTTTGTTATGATGTCCAAGATGGGGACCAGGATGTGGACATAATAAAAAATTAGGGAACATGATAGGAGACATTTCTACAATACATATAATCGTTCTTATCTATCTAATACGATGACAACAGCTCTCCATACCTGCAGTCCACCACAAGGACCACCCTCTCTAATCCCTGAAAAATGAAATCATCCTCAGTGACGAAGAGAGGGGGCTAAGCGCCCCTATGGTCTCAGAGCATTAACTCTTCTAAGAGTCCTAAGAGTCCTGCTCACACTGATGGGGTGCAGCTGTGGGACCCTATTTTCAGAGATGATGTCCTCCACCCAACTCTCATCTTGAGATGGCCCCTTATTATGTCACGAGGATGGGTCTTTTTTATCGAGATACCAATTTGTGAGTGTTTTTAGGGCATGTTTGAAGTCGTTGGGGTTAGATCCGAAGTCTTTCGGATTGGGGCAGCGACGGAGGCCTCTATATGTGGCCTACCGGAGGAGACAGTTAAGCAGATTGGTAGGTGGAAGTCGCAGCGCTTTAAGTCGTATGTACGTCCCCAGGTGGTTGTTGGCAATTGAGGGGAAAAGGGGGGGGTATTAGGGTAGCAATTTGGGGGGGTGAGAGTGTGTGTTTTTTGTAAATTTGGTTTGGTGAGGCAATAAAATGGTGTCGTCTGTACATTTTGTATTGCAGAAGCACCCCCTCTTCCTTCCCTGGTCTGGATCCTTGGCCACTCTTATGTGTATTGGGGAGCCCGACGAGCGGACACGAGATGGAACGGGAGACAGCTAGGTTTTGAGAAGGACCTGGCTCTCGTGCGATGGCTCGGTGTTCGGGGGTTAGGGTGGAACAGGGTGTTGCAGGAGGTGCATAGATACGGCCGGTTGGACAGACCTCCTGACATGTTAGTGTTGCATGCCGGGGGGAATGATTTGGGTGGGCGTCCTTTTCGAATCTTGATAAAGGACATCAAACATGATTTGTTACGGTTATGGGTGTCGTTTCCAGGTCTAACGATAGTCTGGTCGGAGATAGTAGCGAGAAAGAGTTGGCAGAAAGCGCGGTCAGTTGACAGGTTGAACAAGGCGCGGGCGAAGGTTAATAGGGCGATCTCGAAGTTTGTTAGTTGGCACGGGGGTATAGCAATACGGCATGTTGAGTTGGAAAGGACGGAAGAGGAATTTTGGTTGGCTGACGGGGTACACCTTAATGCGGTGGGAACTGACTTATGGGCTCTTGGCTTGCAGGGAGGTATTGAGAGGGCCCTTTGGTTGCGGGGGGTCTCAGGCACTTGAAGGGTTTCAAGGTGCCTTCGTTGTGGTGTTGTTTATTGGTGGGTCCTTGAAGTTGGTTTAAAATTGGTTCGGGGATTCATCCGGGTATGGATCCCCTCATTGGCAGAATTGATGGTCCCCTGGTGATTTTGGGGGGGAACCCCGACGGGGTATGTCGGGGCCCCTGGGGGTGTGGTTGGGGTTGACGGAGGATTAACCCTTACCATTTGGTGCTCCTGAGCCAGTGTGGGTAACGGCTGGGAGCAAGTTGAGGTTTTTTATTGCTCGGTTATGGGAATCACCAGGGTTTTGGTAGCTTCAAGGACCTTACCACATTGCAAATTTTATTGGTTATGTATTCTTGTTAATAAAATGGCTGCTATGGCCAAAATTATCCAAAGATAAATTTTTGTCTGTGTAATTACTTTTAAATAAGAAATGGGAATGGAGGTGTGGGGTATGAAAGGAAGACCGGAGTCAACAATTCCAGGGTCAAGCATGTTTATTTGCCTAAGCTTCGTTCCAGGGTAGAAAGGGTAAGAGTGCCTTTCAGAATTCGAAGTGGTCGGACTGTACGGGCCACCAAGAACTGCAGGAGAGCTTGAACATCTTCCCATGGATTTGCGACATCCTCCCTCATCAGTTACGTAGGTAAGCAGGTTCTCAGCATTGCAGCCCATTTGTTGTCTTAAGTTAGTTAAGCTGGGTTAACTAACCTGTCAGTTCAGCCTCAGGTCTAAAGCAGAGGCCTGGACTCCACTCCTTACTCCTCACTCCACAACTCTCCTTAAAAACAACTGACTCCTTTTTCCTGCCCCGGGGTCTCCAGACCCCTAGGTGGGCGTTTCCTTCCGTCTGGTCCTGCCCACTGGTGTGCCTGTCTTTCCCTGGGGGAGGTGACTAGGGTTTTCTGGTTGGCTTTGTGTGACTTAGGTGAGGGAAGTTGTTATGCGGGGGCCTATGTGTGACTACCTGCAGTGTCAGGGCGTCACATATGTATGTGTGTATGTCTGCTAAAGGAATCCGCACCGTCATATTTACAAACACAAAATGTTGACTCTATGCACAGAAGAGAGTCATTCTATTTACATGATTTGTGTTTTTTTACCTTTTAAAACTATCATTAAATGTTAAGTTTTAGTTAGGGATTCATGCTTCTGTCTGTCTCTCTCCCAGTCTCTGTCATCTGTCTGTCTCTGTGTGTCTCTATCTCTATCCATGTCTGTCTGTCTCTCTATCTCTGTCTGTCTCTCTGTGTCTGTCTGTCTCTCTCTCTCTTTGTGGCTGTCTGTTTCTATGTCTGTCTGTCTCTTTTCCAGGCCTGTCTCTTTTCCAGGTCTGTCTCTTTTCCAGGTCTGTCTCTTTCCCTGTCTGTCTGTCTCTTCCCCTGTCTGTCTCTTCCCCTGTCTGTCTCTTCCCCTGTCTGTCTCTGTATTTCTTTGTCTGTCTCTGTCTTTCTCTTCCCCTGTCTGTCTCTTTCCCTGTCTCTCTCTGCCTGTCTCTCTTTGTCTCTCTCTGTCTGACTCATTCCCCGTTTGTCTCTTTCCCTGTCTATCTCTGTATTTCTTTGTCTGTCTCTATCTGTCTGTCTCTCTCTGTCTGTCTCTTCCCCTGTCTGTCTCTTTCCCTGTCGGTCTGCCTTTTCTCCTGCCTGTCTCTGTATGTTTGTCTCTGTCTGTTTCCCTATCTGCCTCTGTCTCTTTCTCTGTCTCTGTCTGTCTGCCTTTTTTCCCTGTCTATCTCTGTCTGTCTCTTTCCCTGTCTGCCTCGGTCTGTTTGTCTCTGTCTCTTTCCCTGTCTGTCTATGCCTATCTGTCTCTGTCTGTTTGTCTCTCAGTCTGTGTCTGTCTCTCTCTATCTGTCTCCCCACTGACATCATATTATCTCACACATAAGCTTCTTATACTATGAATGTCCTTTGTTCCTATAGCAACCAATCACAGCTGCTATTAATAACTTGCAGCTCCCACCTCCATTCAGTTTAATGGAGGCAGGTTTTTTGGAGAGTAACTGTAAAGCGCGGGGTTAAATATTCCTGTTAAAACATAGTCTACGACGTTCCCTGAGTCACATGAGGTGTCTGCAAAATTTTGTGTTTGTAAATATGACGGTGCGGATTCCTTTAGCAGACATACACACATACATATGTGACGCCCTGACACTGCAGGTAGTCACACATAGGCCCCCGCATAACAACTTCCCTCACCTAAGTCACACAAAGCCAACCAGAAAATCCTAGTCACCTCCCCCAGGGAAAGACAGGCACACCAGTGGGCAGGACCAGACGGAAGGAAACGCCCACCTAGGGATCTGGAGACCCCGGGGCAGGAAAAAGGAGTCAGTTGTTTTTAAGGAGAGTTGTGGAGTGAGGAGTAAGGAGTGGAGTCCAGGCCTCTGCTTTAGACCTGAGGCTGAACTGACAGGTTAGTTAACCCCGCTTAACTAACTTAAGACAACAAATGGGCTGCAATGCTGAGAACCTGCTTACCTACGTAACTGATGAGGGAGGATGTCGCAAATCCATGGGAAGATGTTCAAGCTCTCCTGCAGTTCTTGGTGGTCCGTACAGTCCGACCACTTCGAATTCTGAAAGGCACTCTTACCCTTTCTACCCTGGAACGAAGCTTACGCAAATAAACATGCTTGACCCTGGAATTGTTGACTCCGGTCTTCCTTTCATACCCCACACCTCCATTCCCATTTCTTATTTAAAAGTAATTACACAGACACAAATTTATCTTTGGATAATTTTGGCCATAGCAGCCATTTTATTAACAAGAATACATAACCAATAAAATTTGCAATGTGGTAAGGTCCTTGAAGCTACCAAAACCCTGGTGATTCCCATAACCGAGCAATAAAAAACCTCAACTTGCTCCCAGCCGTTACCCACACTGGCTCAGGAGCACCAAATGGTAAGGGTTAATCCTCCGTCAACCCCAACCACACCCCCAGGGGCCCCGACATACCCCGTCGGGGTTCCCCCCCAAAATCACCAGGGGACCATCAATTCTGCCAATGAGGGGATCCATACCCGGATGAATCCCCGAACCAATTTTAAACCAACTTCAAGGACCCACCAATAAACAACACCACAACGAAGGCACCTTGAAACCCTTCAAGTGCCTGAGACCCCCCGCAACCAAAGGGCCCTCTCAATACCTCCCTGCAAGCCAAGAGCCCATAAGTCAGTTCCCACCGCATTAAGGTGTACCCCGTCAGCCAACCAAAATTCCTCTTCCGTCCTTTCCAACTCAACATGCCGTATTGCTATACCCCCGTTCCGACTAACAAACTTCGAGATCGCCCTATTAACCTTCGCCCGCGCCTTGTTCAACCTGTCAACTGACCGCGCTTTCTGCCAACTCTTTCTCGCTACTATCTCCGACCAGACTATCGTTAGACCTGGAAACGACACCCATAACCGTAACAAATCATGTTTGATGTCCTTTATCAAGATTCGAAAAGGACGCCCACCTAAATCATTCCCCCCGGCATGCAACACTAAGATGTCAGGAGGTCTGTCCAACCGGGCGTATCTATGCACCTCCTGCAACACCCTGTTCCACCCTAACCCCCGAACACCGAGCCATCGCACGAGAGCCAGGTCCTTCTCAAAACCTAGCTGTCTCCCGTTCCATCTCGCGTCCGCTCGTCGGGCTCCCCAATACACATAAGAGTGGCCAAGGATCCAGACCAGGGAAGGAAGGGGGGGTGCTTCTGCAATACAAAATGTACAGACTACACCATTTTATTGCCTCACCAAACCAAATTGACAAAAAACACACACTCTCCCACCCCCATTGCTACCCTAATACCCCCCCCTTTTCCCCTCAATTGCCAACAACCACCTGGGGACGTACATACGACTTAAAGCGCTGCGACTTCCACCTACCAATCTGCTTAACTGTCTCCTCCGGTAGGCCGCATATAGAGGCCTCCGTCGCTGCCCCAATCCGAAAGACTTCGGATCTAACCCCAACGACTTCAAACATGCCCTAAAAACACTCACAAATTGGTATCTCGATAAAAAGGACCCATCCTCGTGACATAATAAGGGGCCATCCACCTTCGGACGGATCTGTTGAAAATTCCCGAGACACTTGAACGGGCACATATCAGATGCCACAACCATCCCCAAACGGACTAGTCTACCCACACCTCTCTGATCAGTTTTCGATTTCCTAATCCAAAATTCAACTCTGTTTTCCACTGACAATGTCACCCCAATCCAAGCCCCCGGGGAACGCCTTACTGGGAGATACCAACTCCCCAACCCGCAGGGCTCCAAAAAACGCCAAAGAAAAGGCTAACTTAAACAAACTCACCTCAAACGGAGATAGACAAACCCCCCACAACGCCCTACCCAGCCCAGCCCAGCTGGGACCCAGTTTGAGCGAGGAACGGAACAAGTCCTTCCCACACCAAGGTTTGCAGGCCCTACCTCAGTCAGGGTTTCACCCACACTCTACAGCTCTGGAATGTCATGCTCTTCAGCCTCCTCCTCCTCCTGCGCATCCTCATCCACTTTACCCTCCACACCAGTCCCAAGCTGGAAGCACTGCAGCACTGCCTTGGCGAAGCGGCAACAGGCTGTGCTGCAGCTAATCTGCATAAGTGACAAATCCCACAATGCAGAAGAGGTGTGGACAGCTCTAAAACAGCATGCAGATCACTGGCTCACACCTCTGAACCTAAAGCCAGGAAAGGTTGTGTGTGACAATGGCCGGAACCTAGTGGCCCATGTGCTCAACCTCGTGGTTCAGCGGTTTCTAAAGTCATACCCAGAGCTGTCTGATCTGCTGGTAAAAGTTCGCCGCCTGTCTGCACATTTTCGAAAGTCACCTACTGCTTCAGCCGGCCTTGCCGGCTTTCAGCGTCGTTTGCATCTTCCGGCTCACAGACTGGTGTGTGATGTCCCCACGCGTTGGAATTCAACTCTGCACATGTTGATCAGGATATGTGAGCAGAAGAGGGCAGTTGTTGAGTACCTGCATCACCTAAGCCGTCGGGAAATGGGTCAAACTCCACACATAACACCTGAGGAGTGGAGATGGATGTCCGACCTATGTACCATCCTCCAAAACTTTGAGGACTCCACCAAGATGGTGAGCGGCGATGACGCCATTATTAGCGTCACCATACCGCTTCTCTGCCTTCTAAAACGGTCTCTGCTCAAAACCAAACATGATGCATTGCAGGCGGAACACGATGAGTTGGAGCAAGAAACAGTAGTGGGTGTGGGTGATAACACATAGCCCAGCCTCGTCTCATCACAACGTGCAGTGGAGGACTATGACGAGGAGGAAGATGAAGACATGGAGCAACTCTCCGGCCAAATTGAGGATATGACATGCATACCAGTCATATGCTCAGTTCAGCGTGGCTGGCCAGAGGACAGGGTAGATGAGGAGGAGGAGGAGAAGGAGGAGGACAGCATGTTCAGTCATCGTGTTGGTCTGGATACTGAAGTGATGGCTGTTAAGAGTCTGGCGCACATGGATGACTTTATGGTAAGCTGCCTGTCTCGTGACCCTCGCGTTAAGAACATCTTGGCCGACAATCATTACTGGTTGGTAACACTGTTAGACCCACGCTACAAGGAGAACTTTATGTCTCTTATTCCCGAGGCGGAGAGGTCAGCCAAAATGCAGCAGTTCCGGAAGGCCATAGTCACGGAAGTAGGCAAAGCATTCCCTTCACAAAACGCTAGCGTCATAATTGTAACACTATTAGTTAAAAGAAAGGGATAAAATGTAAAAAAAAACAAAATAAGGCATGACTTTTTTTTAACATCACATTTATTTTTTTTAGATTTAACCAAAGAATGTGCACATTTGTTATAATAAACAAGTGAAAAATGTTGAAAATCAGTCATCCAAAGGTGTGTGAAAAAAATATATACATATATGGTACCAATAAAAATGTCACTTTGTCTTGCAAAGAATGCAGCCCCCCAAATTATTTTTTTCCTCTGTGCGGCCCATACACCCAGCCGAGTTTGAGACCCCCTGCCTTACACTATATAGATATTATGTTCATTCCCCATCTATATTGCTCAGGAGAGCATCTCCCTCCCCCGGCCCCAAGAGCAGCTCATACTGAATTGTTACATTGACTAGTAACACTGCACACAGAAATGCACCTTAATATTCCACTGTTAACCCTTTCCTCCCAGCAGTAACACACAACTCCTCACCTTGATATCATGGTGATTTATGGTCAGAATGACTTCAATGCGATCAGTGATTTCTATTCTAGCTCTGCTCACATAGATTTTATATCCACACTCAACTATAGGCCGTTCTTCATATTTTGGGGGCTTTTAGTCAGATATACTAGTTTGTGCCTGTATAGTATTGGTGTAGATGGGAGTGTAGGGCATGGGTTACATGGCACTGTGGTGGGATACTGATGGGAGGTATTGGTGCTGTGTTTGATGCTTCTACTGGGTATTTTCCTACAAATACTGGAACAGCTCACTGCTTAGAATGATCCTTCCCAGCTCTATAATATATTATATATACCCCACAATGCAGGCTCACACACACATTTGTCTCAAGTGTGTTGTAGGGACACAGATACAGTCTTGGTCATGTGACTAAAGGCTACTTTACACACTGCGATATCGGTCCCGATATCGCTAGTGTGGGTACCCGCCCCCATCTGTTGCGCGACACGGGTAAATCGCTGCCCATGCCGCACAACACCGACCAGACCCGTCACACATACTTACCTGCCCGGCGACGTCGCTGTGACCGGCGAACCGCCTCCTTTCTAAGGGGGCGGTCCGTGCGGCGTCACAGCGACGTCACTGAGCGACCGCCCAATAGCAGCGGAGGGGCGGAGATGAGTGGCCGGAACATCCCGCCCACCTCCTTCCTTCCTCATAGCGGCTGGGAGGCAGGTAAGGAGAGGTTCCTCGTTTCTGCGGTGTCACACGGAGTGATGTGTGCTGCCGCAGGAGCAACGAACTACATCGTTACTGCTGCAGTAACGATAATCGAGAATGGAGACCCATGTCACCGATGAGCGATTTTGCACGTTTTTGCAACGATGCAAAATCGCTCATCGGTGTCACACGCAGCAACATCGCTAATGCGGCCGGATGTGCGTCACAAATTCCGTGACCCCAACGACTCCGCATTAGCGATGTCGCAGCGTGTAAAGCCCCCTTTAGTGGGAGTGGTGTACAGGGTCTTAGCAGTAAAGAGTATTCCATATTTCTGCCAGATACCCACAGAGATATTGAAATCTGAAAAAAGAGACTTCTGCTCATTGAAGGTAAGAACTGCTCACATAGCGTTCAACTCCACAGCAAACGAATGCTCTAGCACTGGCATCTCAGCAGGGATATTCCCCTACTACACATGTGTGTCTGGGTCGCTGTGACAGTTTACAGGACATAACTCAGGGCACCTAGACAGAAGGCAGAGGGACTACTTTCTATTTCTGGTGTAGAGCTTAGTACAATATATATATATATACTATTACATGTGACACATGTACCTTGTATTACCATTATTCGCTGTATATGAACCCCTTTTCTCCGGGCATTATTTGTCTATAGCATTTTTCACGAACCTGAAGCAACTGAGAACCCTTCAGTGAAGGAATTCCACTAACCCTCACAATACCAACCAGGGGCCTCCCTGCAGTAACTCAGGTAGTTGTACCCATTCTCTTTCCGCATTCTATGTGTTCTTCTTTCTTCTTTTTTTTCTTTTTTCTTCTTTTTATTTCTATCATGTAGTTCAGGGGTTTATAGATATATGTCCTGCATTTCATATTTCCTTTAGTGGTGCTTCTTACCCATTCTCATATCATTTACCCTAGTATTTCATGATCCTGAGGCGACTGAGAACCCTTTAATAAAGGAATCCTTTTTCACCTGAATTGTCAAGTGATACTTACCAGTGACTATCACGTAATGTTACAGGTAGTTCCATTTTCTTCCTCTTCTTTCTCTCCTTTCTTCTTTGTCACACGGTCCATTGTGTTATAGCCCACGTGTCATGATAACACTTGTACCATCTTTTCATTTAGATTCCACCTACAATTATTTACCGATTCCAGTTCTGGAATAGGCTTTCATCATCTACTCACTAGAATTCTCAAGTGCATAAGGTACTGAGACATATACATGTTCACACCATTATAAAGAACAAAGTATAAACATTGAGGTTTTTCTCACACCCATGTTCCTGTGTTCTTTGATATGATATGTGTTCATTTCCTTCACTATATAGGATTGCAAGTTTTCCATTTGTACCTTAATGGCAATGACGCTATACAATTGAACACATATCATCCTGTTATCCATATAGGTGTGTATTTACCTGCTTGACTATTTTTGGTTGTTTGATCCAGAATGTTTCTCCAGATAGGTCATGTGGAAATTTTCTTTCCTCAGTACAAATGTTTTCACTATGGCTTTTGAAAAATTTTTTGTATGTGCCTCATGGTCATTTGACCCATTGTACTCTCAAGTAGCAATATATTGTACTGTTATGTTGTACTATGTACTAATTACGTGTTTATATGGTTTTGTAACCCTTTATGATCTTCGATAACTTTATCCTTGATAAAGACCTAAAAACAAGGTCGAAACGTTGGATGAATTATCCTTTTGCACAAATAAAGAATTTTCAGCATTCCAAGAGTTCTTTTCTTACGTTATTAATCACTATAGTGTACCAGAGCTATTTCTTTTGAATTGACTCTTATTTTTTCTGAGCACCTGCTATATACACAGTGAGCCAGACATATTCAATTTTCATTCAGAAGGCAGAGGGAAGCCTTAGCAGCTGAGCATATATCTTTGCTTGTGAGCATTAGAACAGGCCGGCGATTACAGGGTAACATGAAAAATGTCCAGCTTGCATTATGACTAGAACATGACAATATCCTTTTAAGTACTAACCTATGATGCGTTCCTAAGCAGTTGATGTTATATGTTCTACATTTCATTTTCTGCATACTTTACAAGTAGTAGAATTTGCTTTGATATAGGCAACTGGATTTTCACAATGAAAAGGCAAAGGATAACGCCCGAAAAAGACGCCATACATTATGTCAGTGCCATCACTGACAAACCTGGATTGACCATGAAATACGGTATGGAGAGCTGTTGTCATCGTATTAGATAGATAAGAATGATTATATGTATTGTAGAAATGTCTCCTATCATGTTCCCTAATTTTTTATTATGTCCACATCCTGGTCCCCATCTTGGACATCATAACAAACGTGCACTTTTTTGTTTAATTTACACATTGGACCATAGGAAAAATGACACTACAGCTACAGAGGTGACCGTCTGATAGCCCAGCTCGACTATCCATCTCTACTGAAGACCCTTTCAGCTTTTTGAGAGTTGGGTGGAGGACATCATCTCTGAAAATAGGGTCCCACAGCTGCACCCCATCAGTGTGA
This sequence comes from Anomaloglossus baeobatrachus, assembly GCF_048569485.1. NCBI lineage: Eukaryota > Metazoa > Chordata > Amphibia > Anura > Aromobatidae > Anomaloglossus > Anomaloglossus baeobatrachus. Next base: position 517,934 of record NW_027445151.1, on the reverse strand, counting down.
GCAGGACTCTTAGGACTCTTAGAAGAGTCAATGCTCTGAGACCATGGGGGGCGCTTAGCCCCCTCTCTTCGTCACTGAGGATGATTTCATTTTTCAGGGATTAGAGAGGGTGGTCCTTGTGGTGGACTGCAGGTATGGAGAGCTGTTGTCATCGTATTAAATAGATAAGAATGATTATATGTATTGTAGAAATGTCTCCTATCATGTTCCCTAATTTTTTATTATGTCCACATCCTGGTCCCCATCTTGGACATCATAACAAACGTGCACTTTTTTGTTTAATTTACACATTGGACCATAGGAAAAATGACACTACAGCTACAGAGGTGACCGTCTGATAGCCCAGCTCGACTATCCATCTCTACTGAAGACCCTTTCAGCTATTTGAGAGTTGGGTGGAGAACATCATCTCTGAAAATAGGGTCCCACAGCTGCACCCCATCAGTGTGAGCAGGACTCTTAGGACTCTTAGAAGAGTCAATGCTCTGAGACCATGGGGGGCGCTTAGCCCCCTCTCTTCGTCACTGAGGATGATTTCACTTTTCAGGGAATAGAGAGGGTGATCCTTGTGGTGGACTGCAGGTATGGAGAGCTGTTGTCATCGTATTAGATAGATAAGAATGGTTATATGTATTGTAGAAATGTCTCCTATCATGTTCCCTATTTTTTTATTATGTCCACATCCTGGTCCCCATCTTGGACATAACAAACGTGCACTTTTTTGTTTAATTTACACATTGGACCATAGGAAAAATGACACTACAGCTACAGAGGTGACCGTCTGATAGCCCAGCTCGACTATCCATCTCTACTGAAGACCCTTTCAGCTTTTTGAGAGTTGGGTGGAGGACATCATCTCTGAAAATAGGGTCCCACAGCTGCACCCCATCAGTGTGAGCAGGAATCTTAGGACTCTTAGAAGAGTCAATGCTCTGAGACCATGGGGGGCGCTTAGCCCCCTCTCTTCGTCACTGAGGATGATTTCATTTTTCAGGGATTAGAGAGAGTGGTCCTTGTGGTGGACTGCAGGTATGGAGAGCTGTTGTGATCGTATTAGATAGATAAGAATGATTATATGTATTGTAGAAATGTCTCCTATCATGTTCCCTAATTTTTTATTATGTCCACATCCTTGTCCCCATCTTGGACATCATAACAAACGTGCACTTTTTTGTTTAATTTACACATTGGACCATAGGAAAAATGACACTATAGCTACAGAGGTGACCGTCTGATAGCCCAGCTCGACTATCCATCTCTACTGAAGACCCTTTCAGCTTTTTGAGAGTTGGGTGGAGGACATCATCTCTGAAAATAGGGTCCCACAGCTGCACCCCATCAGTGTAAGCAGGACTCTTAGGACTCTTAGAAGAGTCAATGCTCTAAAACCATGGGGGGCGCTTAGCCCCCTCTCTTCGTCCCTGAGGATGATTTCATTTTTCAGGGATTAGAGAGGGTGGTCCTTGTGGTGGACTGCAGGTATGGAGAGCTGTTGTCATCGTATTAGATAGATAAGAATGATTATATGTATTGTAGAAATGTCTCCTATCATGTTCCCTAATTTCTTATTATGTCCACATCCTGGTCCCCATCTTGGACATCATAACAAACGTGCACTTTTTTGTTTAATTTACACATTGGACCATAGGAAAAATGACACTACAGCTACAGAGGTGACCGTCTGATAGCCCAGCTCGACTATCCATCTCTACTGAAGACCCTTTCAGCTTTTTGAGAGTTGGGTGGAGGACATCATCTCTGAAAATAGGGTCCCACAGCTGCACCCCATCAGTGTGAGCAGGACTCTTAGGACTCTTAGAAGAGTCAATGCTCTGAGACCATGGGGGGCGCTTAGCCCCCTCTCTTCGTCACTGAGGATGATTTCATTTTTCAGGGATTAGAGAGGGTGGTCCTTGTGGTGGACTGCAGGTATGGAGAGCTGTTGTCATCGTATTAAATAGATAAGAATGATTATATGTATTGTAGAAATGTCTCCTATCATGTTCCCTAATTTTTTATTATGTCCACATCCTGGTCCCCATCTTGGACATCATAACAAACGTGCACTTTTTTGTTTAATTTACACATTGGACCATAGGAAAAATGACACTACAGCTACAGAGGTGACCGTCTGATAGCCCAGCTCGACTATCCATCTCTACTGAAGACCCTTTCAGCTTTTTGAGAGTTGGGTGGAGAACATCATCTCTGAAAATAGGGTCCCACAGCTGCACCCCATCAGTGTGAGCAGGACTCTTAGGACTCTTAGAAGAGTCAATGCTCTGAGACCATGGGGGGCGCTTAGCCCCCTCTCTTAGTCACTGAGGATGATTTCACTTTTCAGGGAATAGAGAGGGTGGTCCTTGTGGTGGACTGCAGGTATGGAGAGCTGTTGTCATCGTATTAGATAGATAAGAATGATTATATGTATTGTAGAAATGTCTCCTATCATGTTCCCTATTTTTTTATCATGTCCACATCCTGGTCCCCATCTTGGAAATCATAACAAACGTGCACTTTTTTGTTTAATTTACACATTGGACCATAGGAAAAATGACACTACAGCTACAGAGGTGACCGTCTGATAGCCCAGCTCGACTATCCATCTCTACTGAAGACCCTTTCAGCTTTTTGAGAGTTGGGTGGAGGACATCATCTCTGAAAATAGGGTCCCACAGCTGCACCCCATCAGTGTGAGCAGGAATCTTAGGACTCTTAGAAGAGTCAATGCTCTGAGACCATGGGGGGCGCTTAGCCCCCTCTCTTCGTCACTGAGGATGATTTCATTTTTCAGGGATTAGAGAGAGTGGTCCTTGTGGTGGACTGCAGGTATGGAGAGCTGTTGTGATCATATTAGATAGATAAGAATGATTATATGTATTGTAGAAATGTCTCCTATCATGTTCCCTAATTTTTTATTATGTCCACATCCTGGTCCCCATCTTGAACATCATAACAAACGTGCACTTTTTTGTTTAATTTACACATTGGACCATAGGAAAAATGACACTACAGCTACAGAGGTGACCGTCTGATAGCCCAGCTCGACTATCCATCTCTACTGAAGACCCTTTCAGCTTTTTGAGAGTTGGGTGGAGGACATCATCTCTGAAAATAGGCTTCCACAGCTGCACCCCATCAGTGTAAGCAGGACTCTTAGGACTCTTAGAAGAGTCAATGCTCTGGTACCATGGGGGGCGCTTGGCCCCCTCTCTTCGTCACTGAGGATGATTTCATTTTTCAGGGATTAGAGAGGGTGGTCCTTGTGGTGGACTGCAGGTATGGAGAGCTGTTGTCATCGTATTAGATAGATAAGAATGATTATATGTATTGTAGAAATGTCTCCTATCATGTTCCCTAATTTTTTATTATGTCCACATCCTGGTCCCCATCTTGGACATCATAACAAACGTGCACTTTTTTGTTTAATTTACACATTGGACCATAGGAAAAATGACACTACAGCTACAGAGGTGACCGTCTGATAGCCCAGCTCGACTATCCATCTCTACTGAAGACCCTTTCAGCTTTTTGAGAGTTGGGTGGAGGACATCATCTCTGAAAATAGGGTCCCACAGCTGCACCCATCAGTGTGAGCAGGACTCTTAGGACTCTTAGAAGAGTTAATGCTCTGAGACCATGGGGGCGCTTAGCCCCCTCTCTTCGTCACTGAGGATGATTTCATTTTTCAGGGATTAGAGAGGGTGGTCCTTGTTGTGGACTGCAGGTATGGAGAGCTGTTGTCATCGTATTAGATAGATAAGAATGATTATATGTATTGTAGAAATGTCTCCTATCATGTTCCCTAATTTTTTATTATGTCCACATCCTGGTCCCCATCTTGGACATCATAACAAACGTGCACTTTTTTGTTTAATTTACACATTGGACCATAGGAAAAATGACACTACAGCTACAGAGGTGACCGTCTGATAGCCCAGCTCGACTATCCATCTCTACTGAAGACCCTTTCAGCTTTTTGAGAGTTGGGTGGAGGACATCATCTCTGAAATTAGGGTCCCACAGCTGCACCCCATCAGTGTAAACAGGACTCTTAGGACTCTTAGAAGAGTCAATGCTCTGAGACCATTTGGGGCACTTAGCCCCCTCTCTTCGTCACTGAGGATGATTTCATTTTTCAGGGATTAGAGAGGGTGGTCCTTGTGGTGGACTGCAGGTATGGAGAGCTGTTATCATCGTATTAGGTAGATAAGAATGATTATATGTATTGTAGAAATGTCTCCTATCATGTTCCCTAATTTTTTATTATGTCCACATCCTGGTCCCTATCTTGGACATCATAACAAACGTGCACTTTTTTGTTTAATTTACACATTGGACCATAGGAAAAATGACACTACAGCTACAGAGGTGACCGTCTGATAGCCCAGCTCGACAATCCATCTCTACTGAAGACCCTTTCAGCTTTTTGAGAGTTGGGTGGAGGACATCATCTCTGAAAATAGGGTCCCACAGCTGCACCCCATCAGTGTGAGCAGGACTCTTAGGACTCTTAGAAGAGTCAATGCTCTGAGACCATGGGGGGCGCTTAGCCCCCTCTCTTCGTCACTGAGGATGATTTCATTTTTCAGGGATTAGAGAGGGTGGTCCTTGTGGTGGACTGCAGGTATGGAGAGCTGTTGTCATCGTATTAAATAGATAAGAATGATTATATGTATTGTAGAAATGTCTCCTATCATGTTCCCTAATTTTTTATTATGTCCACATCCTGGTCCCCATCTTGGACATCATAACAAACGTGCACTTTTTTGTTTAATTTACACATTGGACCATAGGAAAAATGACACTACAGCTACAGAGGTGACCGTCTGATAGCCCAGCTCGACTATCCATCTCTACTGAAGACCCTTTCAGCTTTTTGAGAGTTGGGTGGAGGACATCATCTCTTAAAATAGGATCCCACAGCTGCACCCCATCAGTGTAAGCAGGACTCTTAGGACTTTTAGAAGAGTCAATGCTCTAAAACCATGGGGGGCGCTTAGCCCCCTCTCTTCGTCACTGAGGATGATTTCATTTTTCAGGGATTAGAGAGGGTGGTCCTTGTTGTGGACTGCAGGTATGGAGAGCTGTTGTCATCGTATTAGATAGATAAGAATGATTATATGTATTGTAGAAATGTCTCCTATCATGTTCCCTAATTTTTTATTATGTCCACATCCTGGTCCCCATCTTGGACATCATAACAAACGTGCACTTTTTTGTTTAATTTACACATTGGACCATAGGAAAAATGACACTACAGCTACAGAGGTGACCGTCTGATAGCCCAGCTCGACTATCCATCTCTACTGAAGACCCTTTCAGCTTTTTGAGAGTTGGGTGGAGGACATCATCTCTGAAATTAGGGTCCCACAGCTGCACCCCATCAGTGTAAACAGGACTCTTAGGACTCTTAGAAGAGTCAATGCTCTGAGACCATTGGGGGCACTTAGCCCCCTCTCTTCGTCTTTGAGGATGATTTCATTTTTCAGGGATTAGAGAGGGTGGTCCTTGTGGTGGACTGCAGGTATGGAGAGCTGTTATCATCGTATTAGGTAGATAAGAATGATTATATGTATTGTAGAAATGTCTCCTATCATGTTCCCTAATTTTTTATTATGTCCACATCCTGGTCCCCATCTTGGACATCATAACAAACGTGCACTTTTTTGTTTAATTTACACATTGGACCATAGGAAAAATGACACTACAGCTACAGAGGTGACCGTCTGATAGCCCAGCTCGACAATCCATCTCTACTGAAGACCCTTTCAGCTTTTTGAGAGTTGGGTGGAGGACATCATCTCTGAAAATAGGGTCCCACAGCTGCACCCCATCAGTGTGAGCAGGACTCTTAGGACTCTTAGAAGAGTCAATGCTCTGAGACCATGGGGGGCGCTTAGCCCCCTCTCTTCGTCACTGAGGATGATTTCATTTTTCAGGGATTAGAGAGGGTGGTCCTTGTGGTGGACTGCAGGTATGGAGAGCTGTTGTCATCGTATTAAATAGATAAGAATGATTATATGTATTGTAGAAATGTCTCCTATCATGTTCCCTAATTTTTTATTATGTCCACATCCTGGTCCCCATCTTGGACATCATAACAAACGTGCACTTTTTTGTTTAATTTACACATTGGACCATAGGAAAAATGACACTACAGCTACAGAGGTGACCGTCTGATAGCCCAGCTCGACTATCCATCTCTACTGAAGACCCTTTCAGCTTTTTGAGAGTTGGGTGGAGGACATCATCTCTTAAAATAGGGTCCCACAGCTGCACCCCATCAGTGTAAGCAGGACTCTTAGGACTCTTAGAAGAGTCAATGCTCTAAAACCATGGGGGGCGCTTAGCCCCCTCTCTTCGTCACTGAGGATGATTTCATTTTTCAGGGATTAGAGAGGGTGGTCCTTGTTGTGGACTGCAGGTATGGAGAGCTGTTATCATCGTATTAGGTAGATAAGAATGATTATATGTATTGTAGAAATGTCTCCTATCATGTTCCCTAATTTTTTATTATGTCCACATCCTGGTCCCCATCTTGGACATCATAACAAACGTGCACTTTTTTGTTTAATTTACACATTGGACCATAGGAAAACTGACACTACAGCTACAGAGGTGACCGTCTGATAGCCCAGCTCGACAATCCATCTCTACTGAAGACCCTTTCAGCTTTTTGAGAGTTGGGTGGAGGACATCATCTCTGAAAATAGGGTCCCACAGCTGCACCCCATCAGTGTGAGCAGGACTCTTAGGACTCTTAGAAGAGTCAATGCTCTGAGACCATGGGGGGCGCTTAGCCCCCTCTCTTCGTCACTGAGGATGATTTCATTTTTCAGGGATTAGAGAGGGTGGTCCTTGTGGTGGACTGCAGGTATGGAGAGCTGTTGTCATCGTATTAAATAGATAAGAATGATTATATGTATTGTAGAAATGTCTCCTATCATGTTCCCTAATTTTTTATTATGTCCACATCCTGGTCCCCATCTTGGACATCATAACAAACGTGCACTTTTTTGTTTAATTTACACATTGGACCATAGGAAAAATGACACTACAGCTACAGAGGTGACCGTCTGATAGCCCAGCTCGACTATCCATCTCTACTGAAGACCCTTTCAGCTTTTTGAGAGTTGGGTGGAGGACATCATCTCTGAAATTAGGGTCCCACAGCTGCACCCCATCAGTGTGAGCAGGACTCTTAGGACTCTTAGAAGAGTCAATGCTCTGAGACCATTGGGGGCACTTAGCCCCCTCTCTTCGTCACTGAGGATGATTTCATTTTTCAGGGATTAGAGAGGGTGGTCCTTGTGGTGGACTGCAGGTATGGAGAGCTGTTATCATCGTATTAGGTAGATAAGAATGATTATATGTATTGTAGAAATGTCTCCTATCATGTTCCCTAATTTTTTATTATGTCCACATCCTGGTCCCCATCTTGGACATCATAACAAACGTGCACTTTTTTGTTTAATTTACACATTGGACCATAGGAAAAATGACACTACAGCTACAGAGGTGACCGTCTGATAGCCCAGCTCGACAATCCATCTCTACTGAAGACCCTTTCAGCTTTTTGAGAGTTGGGTGGAGGACATCATCTCTGAAAATAGGGTCCCACAGCTGCACCCCATCAGTGTGAGCAGGACTCTTAGGACTCTTAGAAGAGTCAATGCTCTGAGACCATGGGGGGCGCTTAGCCCCCTCTCTTCGTCACTGAGGATGATTTCATTTTTCAGGGATTAGAGAGGGTGGTCCTTGTGGTGGACTGCAGGTATGGAGAGCTGTTGTCATCGTATTAAATAGATAAGAATGATTATATGTATTGTAGAAATGTCTCCTATCATGTTCCCTAATTTTTTATTATGTCCACATCCTGGTCCCCATCTTGGACATCATAACAAACGTGCACTTTTTTGTTTAATTTACACATTGGACCATAGGAAAAATGACACTACAGCTACAGAGGTGACCGTCTGATAGCCCAGCTCGACTATCCATCTCTACTGAAGACCCTTTCAGCTTTTTGAGAGTTGGGTGGAGGACATCATCTCTTAAAATAGGGTCCCACAGCTGCACCCCATCAGTGTAAGCAGGACTCTTAGGACTCTTAGAAGAGTCAATGCTCTAAAACCATGGGGGGCGCTTAGCCCCCTCTCTTCGTCACTGAGGATGATTTCATTTTTCAGGGATTAGAGAGGGTGGTCCTTGTGGTGGACTGCAGGTATGGAGAGCTGTTGTCATCGTATTAGATAGATAAGAATGATTATATGTATTGTAGAAATGTCTCCTATCATGTTCCCTAATTTTTTATTATGTCCACATCCTGGTCCCCATCTTGGACATCATAACAAACGTGCACTTTTTTGTTTAATTTACACATTGGACCATAGGAAAAATGACACTACAGCTACAGAGGTGACCGTCTGATAGCCCAGCTCGACTATCCATCTCTACTGAAGACCCTTTCAGCTTTTTGAGAGTTGGGTGGAGGACATCATCTCTGAAAATAGGGTCCCACAGCTGCACCCCATCAGTGTGAGCAGGACTCTTAGGACTCTTAGAAGAGTCAATGCTCTGAGACCATTGGGGGCACTTAGCCCCCTCTCTTCATCACTGAGGATGATTTCATTTTTCAGGGATTAGAGAGGGTGGTCCTTGTGGTGGACTGCAGATATGGAGAGCTGTTATCATCGTATTAGATAGATAAGAATGTATGTCCACATTCTGGTCCCCATCTTGGACATCATAACAAACGTGCACTTTTTTGTTTAATTTACACATTGGACCATAGGAAAAATGACACTACAGCTACAGAGGTGACCGTCTGATAGCCCAGCTCGACTATCCATCTCTACTGAAGACCCTTTCAGCTTTTTGAGAGTTGGGTGGAGGACATCATCTCTGAAAATAGGGTCCCACAGCTGCACCCCATCAGTGTGAGCAGGACTCTTAGGACTCTTAGAAGAGTCAATGCTCTGAGACCATGGGGGGCGCTTAGCCCCCTCTCTTCGTCACTGAGGATGATTTCATTTTTCAGGGATTAGAGAGGGTGGTCCTTGTGGTGGACTGCAGGTATGGAGAGCTGTTGTCATCGTATTAAATAGATAAGAATGATTATATGTATTGTAGAAATGTCTCCTATCATGTTCCCTAATTTTTTATTATGTCCACATCCTGGTCCCCATCTTGGACATCATAACAAACGTGCACTTTTTTGTTTAATTTACACATTGGACCATAGGAAAAATGACACTACAGCTACAGAGGTGACCGTCTGATAGCCCAGCTCGACTATCCATCTCTACTGAAGACCCTTTCAGCTTTTTGAGAGTTGGGTGGAGAACATCATCTCTGAAAATAGGGTCCCACAGCTGCACCCCATCAGTGTGAGCAGGACTCTTAGGACTCTTAGAAGAGTCAATGCTCTGAGACCATGGGGGGCGCTTAGCCCCCTCTCCTCGTCACTGAGGATGATTTCACTTTTCAGGGAATAGAGAGGGTGGTCCTTGTGGTGGACTGCAGGTATGGAGAGCTGTTGTCATCGTATTAGATAGATAAGAATGATTATATGTATTGTAGAAATGTCTCCTATCATGTTCCCTATTTTTTTATTATGTCCACATCCTGGTCCCCATCTTGGAAATCATAACAAACGTGCACTTTTTTGTTTAATTTACAAATTGGACAATAGGAAAAATGACACTACAGCTACAGAGGTGACCGTCTGATAGCCCAGCTCGACTATCCATCTCTACTGAAGACCCTTTCAGCTTTTTGAGAGTTGGGTGGAGGACATCATCTCTGAAAATAGGGTCCCACAGCTGCACCCCATCAGTGTGAGCAGGAATCTTAGGACTCTTAGAAGAGTCAATGCTCTGAGACCATGGGGGGCGCTTAGCCCCCTCTCTTCGTCACTGAGGATGATTTCATTTTTCAGGGATTAGAGAGAGTGGTCCTTGTGGTGGACTGCAGGTATGGAGAGCTGTTGTGATCGTATTAGATAGATAAGAATGATTATATGTATTGTAGAAATGTCTCCTATCATGTTCCCTAATTTTTTATTATGTCCACATCCTGGTCCCCATCTTGAACATCATAACAAACGTGCACTTTTTTGTTTAATTTGCACATTGGACCATAGGAAAAATGACACTACAGCTACAGAGGTGACCGTCTGATAGCCCAGCTCGACTATCCATCTCTACTGAAGACCCTTTCAGCTTTTTGAGAGTTGGGTGGAGGACATCATCTCTGAAAATAGGGTCCCACAGCTTCACCCCATCAGTGTGAGCAGGACTCTTAGGACTCTTAGAAGAGTTAATGCTCTGAGACCATGGGGGCGCTTAGCCCCCTCTCTTCGTCACTGAGGATGATTTCATTTTTCAGGGATTAGAGAGGGTGGTCCTTGTGGTGGACTGCAGGTATGGAGAGCTGTTGTCATCGTATTAGATAGATAAGAATGATTATATGTATTGTAGAAATGTCTCCTATCATGTTCCCTAATTTTTTATTATGTCCACATCCTGGTCCCCATCTTGGACATCATAACAAACGTGCACTTTTTTGTTTAATTTACACATTGGACCATAGGAAAAATGACACTACAGCTACAGAGGTGACCGTCTGATAGCCCAGCTCGACTATCCATCTCTACTGAAGACCCTTTCAGCATTTTGAGAGTTGGGTGGAGGACATCATCTCTGAAAATAGGGTCCCACAGCTGCACCCCATCAGTGTGAGCAGGACTCTTAGGACTCTTAGAAGAGTCAATGCTCTGAGACCATTGGGGGCACTGAGCCCCCTCTCTTCGTCACTGAGGATGATTTCATTTTTCAGGGATTAGAGAGGGTGGTCCTTGTGGTGGACTGCAGGTATGGAGAGCTGTTATCATCGTATTAGATAGATAAGAATGATTATATGTATTGTAGAAATGTCTCCTATCATGTTCCCTAATTTTTTATTATGTCCACATCCTGGTCCCCATCTTGGACATCATAACAAACATGCACTTTTTTGTTTAATTTACACATTGGACCATAGGAAAAATGACACTATAGCTACAGAGGTGACCGTCTGATAGCCCAGCTCGACAATCCATCTCTACTGAAGACCCTTTCAGCTTTTTGAGAGTTGGGTGGAGGACATCATCTCTGAAAATAGGGTCCCACAGCTGCACCCCATCAGTGTGAGCAGGAATCTTAGGACTCTTAGAAGAGTCAATGCTCTGAGACCATGGGGGGCGCTTAGCCCCCTCTCTTCGTCACTGAGGATGATTTCATTTTTCAGGGATTAGAGAGAGTGGTCCTTGTGGTGGACTGCAGGTATGGAGAGCTGTTGTGATCGTATTAGATAGATAAGAATGATTATATGTATTGTAGAAATGTCTCCTATCATGTTCCCTAATTTTTTATTATGTCCACATCCTGGTCCCCATCTTGAACATCATAACAAACGTGCACTTTTTTGTTTAATTTACACATTGGACCATAGGAAAAATGACACTACAGCTACAGAGGTGACCGTCTGATAGCCCAGCTCGACTATCCATCTCTACTGAAGACCCTTTCAGCTTTTTGAGAGTTGGGTGGAGGACATCATCTCTGAAAATAGGGTCCCACAGCTTCACCCCATCAGTGTGAGCAGGACTCTTAGGACTCTTAGAAGAGTCAATGCTCTGGTACCATGGGGGGCGCTTGGCCCCCACTCTTCGTCACTGAGGATGATTTCATTTTTCAGGGATTAGAGAGGGTGGTCCTTGTGGTGGACTGCAGGTATGGAGAGCTGTTGTCATCGTATTAGATAGATAAGAATGATTATATGTATTGTAGAAATGTCTCCTATCATGTTCCCTAATTTTTTATTATGTCCACATCCTGGTCCCCATCTTGGACATCATAACAAACGTGCACTTTTTTGTTTAATTTACACATTGGACCATAGGAAAAATGACACTACAGCTACAGAGGTGACCGTCTGATAGCCCAGCTCGACTATCCATCTCTACTGAAGACCCTTTCAGCTTTTTGAGAGTTGGGTGGAGGACATCATCTCTGAAAATAGGGTCCCACAGCTGCACCCCATCAGTGTGAGCAGGACTCTTAGGACTCTTAGAAGAGTTAATGCTCTGAGACCATGGGGGCGCTTAGCCCCCTCTCTTCGTCACTGAGGATGATTTCATTTTTCAGGGATTAGAGAGGGTGGTCCTTGTGGTGGACTGCAGGTATGGAGAGCTGTTGTCATCGTATTAGATAGATAAGAATGATTATATGTATTGTAGAAATGTCTCCTATCATGTTCCCTAATTTTTTATTATGTCCACATCCTGGTCCCCATCTTGGACATCATAACAAACGTGCACTTTTTTGTTTAATTTACACATTGGACCATAGGAAAAATGACACTACAGCTACAGAGGTGACCGTCTGATAGCCCAGCTCGACTATCCATCTCTACTGAAGACCCTTTCAGCATTTTGAGAGTTGGGTGGAGGACATCATCTCTGAAAATAGGGTCCCACAGCTGCACCCCATCAGTGTGAGCAGGACTCTTAGGACTCTTAGAAGAGTCAATGCTCTGAGACCATTGGGGGCACTGAGCCCCCTCTCTTCGTCACTGAGGATGATTTCATTTTTCAGGGATTAGAGAGGGTGGTCCTTGTGGTGGACTGCAGGTATGGAGAGCTGTTATCATCGTATTAGATAGATAAGAATGATTATATGTATTGTAGAAATGTCTCCTATCATGTTCCCTAATTTTTTATCATGTCCACATCCTGGTCCCCATCTTGGACATCATAACAAACATGCACTTTTTTGTTTAATTTACACATTGGACCATAAGAAAAATGACACTACAGCTACAGAGGTGACCGTCTGATAGCCCAGCTCGACAATCCATCTCTACTGAAGACCCTTTCAGCTTTTTGAGAGTTGGGTGGAGGACATCATCTCTGAAAATAGGGTCCCACAGCTGCACCCCATCAGTGTGAGCAGGACTCTTAGGACTCTTAGAAGAGTCAATGCTCTGAGACCATGGGGGGCGCTTAGCCCCCTCTCTTCGTCACTGAGGATGATTTCATTTTTCAGGGATTAGAGAGGGTGGTCCTTGTGGTGGACTGCAGGTATGGAGAGCTGTTGTCATCGTATTAAATAGATAAGAATGATTATATGTATTGTAGAAATGTCTCCTATCATGTTCCCTAATTTTTTATTATGTCCACATCCTGGTCCCCATCTTGGACATCATAACAAACGTGCACTTTTTTGTTTAATTTACACATTGGACCATAGGAAAAATGACACTACAGCTACAGAGGTGACCGTCTGATAGCCCAGCTCGACTATCCATCTCTACTGAAGACCCTTTCAGCTTTTTGAGAGTTGGGTGGAGAACATCATATCTGAAAATAGGGTCCCACAGCTGCACCCCATTAGTGTGAGCAGGACTCTTAGGACTCTTAGAAGAGTCAATGTTTTGAGACCATGGGGGGCGCTTAGCCCCCTCTCTTCGTCACTGAGGATGATTTCACTTTTCAGGGAATAGAGAGGGTGGTCCTTGTGGTGGACTGCAGGTATGGAGAGCTGTTGTCATCGTATTAGATAGATAAGAATGATTATATGTATTGTAGAAATGTCTCCTATCATGTTCCCTATTTTTTTATTATGTCCACATCCTGGTCCCCATCTTGGAAATCATAACAAACGTGCACTTTTTTGTTTAATTTACACATTGGACCATAGGAAAAATGACACTACAGCTACAGAGGTGACCGTCTGGTAGCCCAGCTCGACTATCCATCTCTACTGAAGACCCTTTCAGCTTTTTGAGAGTTGGGTGAGGACATCATCTCTGAAAATAGGGTCCCACAGCTGCACCCCATCAGTGTGAGCAGGACTCTTAGGACTCTTAGAAGAGTCAATGTTTTGAGACCATGGGGGGCGCTTAGCCCCCTCTCTTCGTCACTGAGGATGATTTCATTTTTCAGGGATTAGAGAGAGTGGTCCTTGTGGTGGACTGCAGGTATGGAGAGCTGTTGTCATCGTATTAGATAGATAAGAATGATTATATGTATTGTAGAAATGTCTCCTATCATGTTCCCTAATTTTTTATTATGTCCACATCCTGGTCCCCATCTTGGACATCATAACAAACGTGCACTTTTTTGTTTAATTTACACATTGGACCATAGGAAAAATGACACTACAGCTACAGAGGTGACCGTCTGATAGCCCAGCTCGACTATCCATCTCTACTGAAGACCCTTTCAGCTTTTTGAGAGTTGGGTGGAGGACATCATCTCTTAAAATAGGGTCCCACAGCTGCACCCCATCAGTGTAAGCAGGACTCTTAGGACTCTTAGAAGAGTCAATGCTCTAAAACCATGGGGGGCGCTTAGCCCCCTCTCTTCGTCCCTGAGGATGATTTCATTTTTCAGGGATTAGAGAGGGTGGTCCTTGTGGTGGACTGCAGGTATGGAGAGCTGTTGTCATCGTATTAGATAGATAAGAATGATTATATGTATTGTAGAAATGTCTTCTATCATGTTCCCTAATTTTTTATTATGTCCACATCCTGGTCCCCATCTTGGACATCATAACAAACGTGCACTTTTTTGTTTAATTTACACATTGGACCATAGGAAAAATGACACTACAGCTACAGAGGTGACCGTCTGATAGCCCAGCTCGACTATCCATCTCTACTGAAGACCCTTTCAGCTTTTTGAGAGTTGGGTGGAGGACATCATCTCTGAAAATAGGGTCCCACAGCTGCACCCCATCAGTGTGAGCAGGACTCTTAGGACTCTTAGAAGAGTCAATGCTCTGAGACCATGGGGGCGCTTACCCCCTCTCTTCGTCACTGAGGATGATTTCATTTTTCAGGGATTAGAGAGGGTGGTCCTTGTGGTGGACTGCAGGTATGGAGAGCTGTTGTCATCGTATTAGATAGATAAGAATGATTATATGTATTGTAGAAATGTCTCCTATCATGTTCCCTAATTTTTTATTATGTCCACATCCTGGTCCCCATCTTGGACATCATAACAAACGTGCACTTTTTTGTTTAATTTACACATTGGACCATAGGAAAAATGACACTACAGCTACAGAGGTGACCGTCTGATAGCCCAGCTCGACTATCCATCTCTACTGAAGACCCTTTCAGCTTTTTGAGAGTTGGGTGGAGGACATCATCTCTTAAAATAGGGTCCCACAGCTGCACCCCATCAGTGTAAGCAGGACTCTTAGGACTCTTAGAAGAGTCAATGCTCTAAAACCATGGGGGGCGCTTAGCCCCCTCTCTTCGTCCCTGAGGATGATTTCATTTTTCAGGGATTAGAGAGGGTGGTCCTTGTGGTGGACTGCAGGTATGGAGAGCTGTTGTCATCGTATTAGATAGATAAGAATGATTATATGTATTGTAGAAATGTCTCCTATCATGTTCCCTAATTTTTTATTATGTTCACATCCTGGTCCCCATCTTGGACATCATAACAAACGTGCACTTTTTTGTTTAATTTACACATTGGACCATAGGAAAAATGACACTACAGCTACAGAGGTGACCGTCTGATAGCCCAGCTCGACTATCCATCTCTACTGAAGACCCTTTCAGCTTTTTGAGAGTTGGGTGGAGGACATCATCTCTTAAAATAGGGTCCCACAGCTGCACCCCATCAGTGTAAGCAGGACTCTTAGGACTCTTAGAAGAGTCAATGCTCTAAAACCATGGGGGGCGCTTAGCCCCCTCTCTTCGTCCCTGAGGATGATTTCATTTTTCAGGGATTAGAGAGGGTGGTCCTTGTGGTGGACTGCAGGTATGGAGAGCTGTTGTCATCGTATTAGATAGATAAGAATGATTATATGTATTGTAGAAATGTCTCCTATCATGTTCCCTAATTTTTTATTATGTTCACATCCTGGTCCCCATCTTGGACATCATAACAAACGTGCACTTTTTTGTTTAATTTACACATTGGACCATAGGAAAAATGACACTACAGCTACAGAGGTGACCGTCTGATAGCCCAGCTCGACTATCCATCTCTACTGAAGACCCTTTCAGCTTTTTGAGAGTTGGGTGGAGGACATCATCTCTGAAAATAGGGTCCCACAGCTGCACCCCATCAGTGTGAGCAGGACTCTTAGGACTCTTAGAAGAGTTAATGCTCTGAGACCATGGGGGCGCTTATCCCCCTCTCTTCGTCACTGAGGATGATTTCATTTTTCAGGGATTAGAGAGGGTGGTCCTTGTGGTGGACTGCAGGTATGGAGAGCTGTTGTCATCGTATTAGATAGATAAGAATGATTATATGTATTGTAGAAATGTCTCCTATCATGTTCCCTAATTTTTTATTATGTCCACATCCTGGTCCCCATCTTGGACATCATAACAAACGTGCACTTTTTTGTTTAATTTACACATTGGACCATAGGAAAAATGACACTACAGCTACAGAGGTGACCGTCTGATAGCCCAGCTCGACTATCCATCTCTACTGAAGACCCTTTCAGATTTTTGAGAGTTGGGTGGAGGACATCATCTCTGAAAATAGGGTCCCACAGCTGCACCCCATCAGTGTGAGCAGGACTCTTAGGACTCTTAGAAGAGTCAATGCTCTGAGACCATTGGGGGCACTTAGCCCCCTCTCTTCATCACTGAGGATGATTTCATTTTTCAGGGATTAGAGAGGGTGGTCCTTGTGGTGGACTGCAGGTATGGAGAGCTGTTGTCATCGTATTAGATAGATAAGAATGATTATATGTATTGTAGAAATGTCTCCTATCATGTTCCCTAATTTTTTATTATGTCCACATCCTGGTCCCCATCTTGGACATCATAACAAACGTGCACTTTTTTGTTTAATTTACACATTGGACCATAGGGAAAATGAAACTACAGCTACAGAGGTGACCGTCTGATAGCCCAGCTCGACTATCCATCTCTACTGAAGACCCTTTCAGCTTTTTGAGAGTTGGGTGGAGGACATCATCTCTGAAAATAGGGTCCCACAGCTGCACCCCATCAGTGTGAGCAGGACTCTTAGGACTCTTAGACCCTTTCAGCTTTTTGAGAGTTGGGTGGAGGACATCATCTCTGAAAATAGGGTCCCACAGCTGCACCCCATCAGTGTGAGCAGGACTCTTAGGACTCTTAGAAGAGTCAATGCTCTGAGACCATTGGGGGCACTTAGCCCCCTCTCTTCATCACTGAGGATGATTTCATTTTTCAGGGATTAGAGAGGGTGGTCCTTGTGGTGGACTGCAGATATGGAGAGCTGTTATCATCGTATTAGATAGATAAGAATGATTATATGTATTGTAGAAATGTCTCCTATCATGTTCCCTAATTTTTTATTATGTCCACATCCTGGTCCACATCTTGGACATCATAACAAACGTGCACTTTTTTGTTTAATTTACACATTGGACCATAGGAAAAATGACACTACAGCTACAGAGGTGACCGTCTGATAGCCCAGCTCGACTATCCATCTCTACTGAAGACCCTTTCAGCTTTTTGAGAGTTGGGTGGAGGACATCATCTCTGAAAATAGGGTCCCACAGCTGCACCCCATCAGTGTGAGCAGGACTCTTAGGACTCTTAGAAGAGTCAATGCTCTGAGACCATGGGGGGCGCTTAGCCCCCTCTCTTCGTCACTGAGGATGATTTCATTTTTCAGGGATTAGAGAGGGTGGTCCTTGTAGTGGACTGCAGGTATGGAGAGCTGCTGTCATCGTATTAAATAGATAAGAATGATTATATGTATTGTAGAAATGTCTCCTATCATGTTCCCTAATTTTTTATTATGTCCACATCCTGGTCCCCATCTTGGACATCATAACAAACGTGCACTTTTTTGTTTAATTTACACATTGGACCATAGGAAAAATGACACTACAGCTACAGAGGTGACCGTCTGATAGCCCAGCTCGACTATCCATCTCTACTGAAGACCCTTTCAGCTTTTTGAGAGTTGGGTGGAGGACATCATGTCTGAAAATAGGGTCCCACAGCTGCACCCTATCAGAGTGAGCAGGAATCTTAGGACTCTTAGAAGAGTCAATGCTCTGAGACCATGGGGGGCGCTTAGCCCCCTCTCTTCGTCACTGAGGATGATTTCATTTTTCAGGGATTAGAGAGAGTGGTCCTTGTGGTGGACTGCAGGTATGGAGAGCTGTTGTGATCGTATTAGATAGATAAGAATGATTATATGTATTGTAGAAATGTCTTCAGTAGAGATGGATAGTCGAGCTGGGCTATCAGACGGTCACCTCTGTAGCTGTAGTGTCATTTTTCCTATGGTCCAATGTGTAAATTAAACAAAAAAGTGCACGTTTGTTATGATGTCCAAGATGGGGACCAGGATGTGGACATAATAAAAAATTAGGGAACATGATAGGAGACATTTCTACAATACATATAATCATTCTTATCTATCTAATACGATGACAACAGCTCTCCATACCTGCAGTCCACCACAAGGACCACACTCTCTAATCCCTGAAAAATGAAATCATCCTCAGTGACGAAGAGAGGGGGCTAAGCGCCCCCATGGTCTCAGAGCATTAACTCTTCTAAGAGTCCTAAGGGCATTTCGCGCATAAATGAAATGATCACATTTTTCTCCAAAACTATAACAGATGCAAGCTTGTCCTGTTTGGTGGAGATAATATTTAATAAAATAAGTAGAAACCTACTAAAAGTTTTGTTTGTTTATATTGCAATCCTGAGATAATCGTCTCCATGCTCCAAATCCATTTTAAAGCCATTTCAAAGGCATTTCACGCATAAATGAAATGATCACATTTTTCTCCAAAACTATAACACATGCAAGCTTGTCCTGTTTGGTGGAGATGATATTTAATGAAATAAGTAGAAATCCACTAAAAGTTTTGTTTGGTTATCTTGCAATCCCAAGATAATCGTCTCCATGCTCCAAATCCATTTTAAAGCCATTTTTAAGGCATTTCGCGCATAAATGAAATGATCACATTTTTCTCCAAAACTACAACAGATGCAAGCTTGTCCTGTTTGGTGGAGATAATATTTAATAAAATAAGTAGAAATCTACTAAAAGTTTTGTTTGTTTATATTGCCATCCTGAGATAATCGTCTCCATGCTCCAAATCCATTTTAAAGCCATTTCAAAGGCATTTTGCGCATAAATGAAATGATCACATTTTTCTCCAAAACTATAACACATGCAAGCTTGTCCTGTTTGGTGGAGATGATATTTGGTAAAATAAGTAGAAATCCACTAAAAGTTTTGTTTGGTTATCTTGAAATCCCGAGATAATCGTCTCCATGCTCCAAATCTATTTTAAAGCCATTTCAAAGGCATTGTGCGCATAAATGAAATGATCACATTTTTCTCCAAAACTATAACAGATGCAAGCTTGTCCTGTTTGGTGGGGATAATATTTAATAAAATAAGTAGAAATCCACTAAAAGTTTTGTTTGGTTATCTTGCAATCCCGAGATAATCGTCTCCATGCTCCAAATCCATTTTAAAGCCATTTTTAAGGCATTTCGCGCATAAATGAAATGATCACATTTTTCTCCAAAACTATAACAGATGGAAGCTCGTCCTGTTTGGAGGGGATAATATTTAATAAAATAAGTAGAAATCAACTAAAAGTTTTGTTTGGTTATCTTGCAATCCCGAGATAATCGTCTCCATGCTTCAAATCCATTTAAAAGCCATTTTGAAGGCATTTCGCGCATAAATGAAATGATCACATTTTTCTTCAAAACTAAAACAGATGCAAGCTTGTCCTGTTTGGTAGAGATGATATTTAATAAAATATGTAGAAATCCACTAAAAGTTTTGTTTGGTTATCTTGCAATCCCGAGATAATCGTCTCCATGCTTCAAAACTATTTTAAAGCCATTTTTAAGGCATTTCGCGCATACATGAAATGATCACATTTTTCTCCAAAACTATAACAGATGCAAGCTTGTCCTGTTTGGTGGAGATAATATTTAATAAAATAAGTAGAAACCTACTAAAAGTTTCGTTTGTTTATATTGCAATCCTGAGATAATCGTCTCCATGCTCCAAATCCATTTTAAAGCCATTTCAAAGGCATTTCGCGCATAAATGAAATGATCACATTTTTCTCCAAAACTATAACACATGCAAGCTTGTCCTGTTTGGTGGAGATGATATTTAATAAAATAAGTAGAAATCCACTAAAAGTTTTGTTTGGTTATCTTGCAATCCCAAGATAATCGTCTCCATGCTCCAAATCCATTTTAAAGCCATTTTTAAGGCATTTCGCGCATAAATGAAATGATCACATTTTTCTCCAAAACTATAACAGATGCAAGCTTGTCCTGTTTGGTGGAGATAATATTTAATAAAATAGGTAGAAATCTACTAAAAGTTTCGTTTGTTTATATTGCAATCCTGAGATAATCGTCTCCATGCTCCAAATCCATTTTAAAGCCATTTCAAAGGCATTTCGCGCATAAATGAAATGATCACATTTTTCTCCAAAACTATAACAGATGCAAGCTTCTCCTGTTTGGTGGAGATGATATTTAATAAAATAAGTAGAAATCCACTAACAGATTTGTTTGGTTATCTTGCAATCCCGAGATAGTCGTCTCCATGCTCCAAATCCATTTTAAAGCCATCTTTAAGGCATTTCGCGCATAAATGAAATGATCACATTTTTCTCCAAAACTATAACAGATGCAAGCTTGTCCTGTTTGGTGGAGATGATATTTCATAAAATAAGTAGAAATCCACTAAAAGTTTTGTTTGGTTATCTTGCAATCCCGAGATAATCGTCTCCATGCTCCAAACCCTTTTTAAAGCCATTTTTAAGGCATTTCGCGCATAAATGAAATTATCACATTTTTCTCCAAAACTATAACAGATGCAAGCTTGTCCTGTTTGGTGGGGATAATATTTAATAAAATAAGTAGAAATCCACTAAAAGTTTTGTTTGGTTATCTTGCAATCCCAAGATAATCGTCTCCATGCTCCAAATCCATTTTAAA
The DNA here is from genome assembly GCF_048569485.1 of Anomaloglossus baeobatrachus. Taxonomy (NCBI): domain Eukaryota; kingdom Metazoa; phylum Chordata; class Amphibia; order Anura; family Aromobatidae; genus Anomaloglossus; species Anomaloglossus baeobatrachus. The sequence goes on along the minus strand of NW_027445151.1, from coordinate 496,916 downwards.
GCCATTTTTAAGGCATTTCGCGCATAAATGAAATGATCACATTTTTCTCCAAAACTATAACAGATGCAAGCTTGTCCTGTTTGGTGGAGATAATATTTAATAAAATAAGTAGAAATCTACTAAAAGTTTCGTTTGTTTATATTGCCATCCTGAGATAATCGTCTCCATGCTCCAAATCCATTTTAAAGCCATTTCAAAGGCATTTTGCGCATAAATGAAATGATCACATTTTTCTCCAAAACTATAACACATGCAAGCTTGTCCTGTTTGGTGGAGATGATATTTGGTAAAATAAGTAGAAATCCACTAAAAGTTTTGTTTGGTTATCTTGCAATCCCGAGATAATCGTCTCCATGCTCCAAATCTATTTTAAAGCCATTTCAAAGGCATTGTGCGCATAAATGAAATGATCACATTTTTCTCCAAAACTATAACAGATGCAAGCTTGTCCTGTTTGGAGGGGATGATATTTAATAAAATAATTAGAAATCCACTAAAAGTTTTGTTTGGTTATCTTGCAATCCCGAGATAATCGTCTCCATGCTTCAAAACCATTTTAAAGCCATTTTTAAGGCATTTCGCGCATAAATGAAATGATCACATTTTTCTCCAAAACTATAACAGATGCAAGCTTGTCCTGTTTTGTGGAGATAATATTTAATAAAATAAGTAGAAACCTACTAAAAGTTTCGTTTGTTTATATTGCAATCCTGAGATAATCGTCTCCATGCTCCAAATCCATTTTAAAGCCATTTCAAAGGCATTTCGCGCATAAATGAAATGATCACATTTTTCTCCAAAACTATAACACATGCAAGCTTGTCCTGTTTGGTGGAGATGATATTTAATAAAATAAGTAGAAATCCACTAAAAGTTTTATTTGGTTATCTTGCAATCCCAAGATAATCGTTTCCATGCTCCAAATCCATTTTAAAGCCATTTTTAAGGCATTTCGCGCATAAATGAAATGATCACATTTTTCTCCAAAACTATAACAGATGCAAGATTGTCCTGTTTGGAGGGGATGATATTTAATAAAATAATTAGAAATCCACTAAAAGTTGTGTTTGGTTATCTTGCAATCCCGAGATAATCGTCTCCATGCTTTAAAACCATTTTAAAGCCATTTTAAGGCATTTCGCGCATAAATGAAATGATCACATTTTTCTCCAAAACTATAACAGATGCAAGCTTGTCCTGTTTGGTGGAGATGATATTTAAAAAAAATAAGTAGAAATCCACTAAAAGTTTTGTTTGGTTATCTTGCAATCCCGAGATAATCGTCTCCGTGCTCCAAACCCTTTTTAAAGCCATTTTTAAGGCATTTCGCGCATAAATGAAATGATCACATTTTTCTCCAAAACTATAACAGATGCAAGCTTGTCCTGTTTGGTGGGGATAATATTTAATAAAATAAGTAGAAATCCACTAAAAGTTTTGTTTGGCGCCCCCCATGGTTTTAGAGCATTCACTCTTCTAAGAGTCCTAAGAGTCCTGCTTACACTGATGGGGTGCAGCTGTGGGACCCTATTTTAAGAGATGATGTCCTCCACCCAACTCTCAAAAAGCTGAAAGGGTCTTCAGTAGAGATGGATAGTCGAGCTGGGCTATCAGACGGTCACCTCTGTAGCTGTAGTGTCATTTTTCCTATGGTCCAATGTGTAAATTAAACAAAAAAGTGCACGTTTGTTATGATGTCCAAGATGGGGACCAGGATGTGGACATAATAAAAAATTAGGGAACATGATAGGAGACATTTCTACAATACATATAATCATTCTTATCTATCTAATACGATCACAACAGCTCTCCATTCCTGCAGTCCACCACAAGGACCACTCTCTCTAATCCCTGAAAAATGAATTCATCCTCAGTGACGAAGAGAGGGGGCTAAGCGTCGCCCATGGTCTCAGAGCATTGACTCTTCTAAGAGTCCTAAGAGTCCTGCTCACACTGATGGGGTGCAGCTGTGGGACCCTATTTTCAGAGATGATGTCCTCCACCCAACTCTCAAAAAGCTGAAAGGGTCTTCAGTAGAGATGGATAGTCGAGCTGGGCTATCAGACGGTCACCTCTGTAGCTGTAGTGTCATTTTTCCTATGGTCCAATGTGTAAATTAAACAAAAAAGTGCACATTTGTTATGATTTCCAAGATGGGGACCAGGATGTGGACATAATAAAAAAATAGGGAACATGATAGGAGACATTTCTACAATACATATAATTATTCTTATCTATCTAATACGATGACAACAGCTCTCCATACCTGCAGTCCACCACAAGGACCACCCTCTCTAATCCCTGAAAAATGAAATCATCCTCAGTGATGAAGAGAGGGGGCTAAGCGCACCCCATGGTCTCAAAACATTGACTCTTCTAAGAGTCCTAAGAGTCCTGCTCACACTGATGGGGTGCAGCTGTGGGACCCTATTTTCAGAGATGATGTCCTCCACCCAACTCTCAAAAAGCTGAAAGGGTCTTCAGTAGAGATGGATAGTCGAGCTGGGCTATCAGACGGTCACCTCTGTAGCTGTAGTGTCATTTTTCCTATGGTCCAATGTGTAAATAAAACAAAAAAGTGCACGTTTGTTATGATTTCCAAGATGGGGACCAGGATGTGGACATAATAAAAAAATAGGGAACATGATAGGAGACATTTCTACAATACATATAATTATTCTTATCTATCTAATACGATGACAACAGCTCTCCATACCTGCAGTCCACCACAAGGACCACCCTCTCTATTCCCTGAAAAGTGAAATCATCCTCAGTGACGAAGAGAGGGGGCTAAGCGCCCCCCATGGTCTCAGAGCATTGACTCTTCTAAGAGTCCTAAGAGTCCTGCTCACACTGATGGGGTGCAGCTGTGGGACCCTATTTTCAGAGATGATGTCCTCCACCCAACTCTCAAAAAGCTGAAAGCGTCTTCAGTAGAGATGGATTGTCGAGCTGGGCTATCAGACGGTCACCTCTGTAGCTGTAGTGTCATTTTTCCTATGGTCCAATGTGTAAATTAAACAAAAAAGTGCACGTTTGTTATGATGTCCAAGATGGGGACCAGGATGTGGACATAATAAAAAATTAGGGAACATGATAGGAGACATTTCTACAATACATATAATCATTCTTATCTATCTAATACGATGATAACAGCTCTCCATACCTGCAGTCCACCACAAGGACCACCCTCTCTAATCCCTGAAAAATGAAATCATCCTCAGTGACGAAGAGAGGGGGCTAAGCGCCCCCATGGTCTCAGAGCATTAACTCTTTAAGAGTCCTTAGAGTCCTGCTCACACTGATGGGGTGCAGCTGTGGGACCCTATTTTCAGAGATGATGTCCTCCACCCAACTCTCAAAAAGCTGAAAGGGTCTTCAGTAGAGATGGCTAGTCGAGCTGGGCTATCAGACGGTCACCTCTGTAGCTGTAGTGTCATTTTTCCTATGGTCCAATGTGTAAATTAAACAAAAAAGTGCACGTTTGTTATGATGTTCAAGATGGGGACCAGGATGTGGACATAATAAAAAATTAGGGAACATGATAGGAGACATTTCTACAATACATATAATCATTCTTATCTATCTAATACGATCACAACAGCTCTCCATACCTGCAGTCCACCACAAGGACCACTCTCTCTAATCCCTGAAAAATTAAATCATCCTCAGTGACGAAGAGAGGGGGCTAAGCGCCCCCCATGGTCTCAGAGCATTGACTCTTCTAAGAGTCCTAAGATTCCTGCTCACACTGATGGGGTGCAGCTGTGGGACCCTATTTTCAGAGATGATGTCCTCCACCCAACTCTCAAAAAGCTGAAAGGGTCTTCAGTAGAGATGGATAGTCGAGCTGGGCTATCAGACGGTCACCACTGTAGCTGTAGTGTCATTTTTCCTATGGTCCAATGTGTAAATTAAACAAAAAAGTGCACGTTTGTTATGATTTCCAAGATGGGGACCAGGATGTGGACATAATAAAAAAATAGGGAACATGATAGGAGACATTTCTACAATACATATAATCATTCTTATCTATCTAATACGATGACAACAGCTCTCCATACCTGCAGTCCACCACAAGGACCACCCTCTCTATTCCCTGAAAAGTGAAATCATCCTCAGTGACGAAGAGAGGGGGCTAAGCGCCCCCCATGGTCTCAGAGCATTGACTCTTCTAAGAGTCCTAAGAGTCCTGCTCACACTGATGGGGTGCAGCTGTGGGACCCTATTTTCAGAGATGATGTTCTCTACCCAACTCTCAAAAAGCTGAAAGGGTCTTCAGTAGAGATGGATAGTCGAGCTGGGCTATCAGACGGTCACCTCTGTAGCTGTAGTGTCATTTTTCCTATGGTCCAATGTGTAAATTAAACAAAAAAGTGCACGTTTGTTATGATGTCCAAGATGGGGACCAGGATGTGGACATAATAAAAAATTAGGGAACATGATAGGAGACATTTCTACAATACATATAATCATTCTTATCTATTTAATACGATGACAACAGCTCTCCATACCTGCAGTCCACCACAAGGACCACTCTCTCTAATCCCTGAAAAATGAAATCATCCTCAGTGACGAAGAGAGGGGGCTAAGCGCCCCCCATGGTCTCAGAGCATTGACTCTTCTAAGAGTCCTAAGATTCCTGCTCACACTGATGGGGTGCAGCTGTGGGACCCTATTTTCAGAGATGATGTCCTCCACCCAACTCTCAAAAAGCTGAAAGGGTCTTCAGTAGAGATGGATAGTCGAGCTGGGCTATCAGACGGTCACCTCTGTAGCTGTAGTGTCATTTTTCCTATGGTCCAATGTGTAAATTAAACAAAAAAGTGCACGTTTGTTATGATTTCCAAGATGGGGACCAGGATGTGGACATAATAAAAAAATAGGGAACATGATAGGAGACATTTCTACAATACATATAATCATTCTTATCTATCTAATACGATGACAACAGCTCTCCATACCTGCAGTCCACCACAAGGACCACCCTCTCTATTCCCTGAAAAGTGAAATCATCCTCAGTGACGAAGAGAGGGGGCTAAGCGCCCCCCATGGTCTCAGAGCATTGACTCTTCTAAGAGTCCTAAGAGTCCTGCTCACACTGATGGGGTGCAGCTGTGGGACCCTATTTTTAGAGATGATGTTCTCCACCCAACTCTCAAAAAGCTGAAAGGGTCTTCAGTAGAGATGGATAGTCGAGCTGGGCTATCAGACGGTCACCTCTGTAGCTGTAGTGTCATTTTTCCTATGGTCCAATGTGTAAATTAAACAAAAAAGTGCACGTTTGTTATGATGTCCAAGATGGGGACCAGGATGTGGACATAATAAAAAATTAGGGAACATGATAGGTGACATTTCTACAATACATATAATCATTCTTATCTATTTAATACGATGACAACAGCTCTCCATACCTGCAGTCCACCACAAGGACCACCCTCTCTAATCCCTGAAAAATGAAATCATCCTCAGTGACGAAGAGAGGGGGCTAAGCGCCCCCCATGGTCTCAGAGCATTGACTCTTCTAAGAGTCCTAAGAGTCCTGCTCACACTGATGGGGTGCAGCTGTGGGACCCTATTTTCAGAGATGATGTCCTCCACCCAACTCTCAAAAAGCTGAAAGGGTCTTCAGTAGAGATGGATAGTCGAGCTGGGCTATCAGACGGTCACCTCTGTAGCTGTAGTGTCATTTTTCCTATGGTCCAATGTGTAAATTAAACAAAAAAGTGCACGTTTGTTATGATGTCCAAGATGGGGACCAGGATGTGGACATAATAAAAAATTAGGGAACATGATAGGAGACATTTCTACAATACATATAATCATTCTTATCTATCTAATACGATGACAACAGCTCTCAATACCTGCAGTCCACCACAAGGACCACCCTCTCTAATCCCTGAAAAATGAAATCATCCTCAGTGACGAAGAGAGGGGGCTAAGCGCCCCCATGGTCTCAGAGCATTAACTCTTCTAAGAGTCCTAAGAGTCCTGCTCACACTGATGGGGTGCAGCTGTGGGACCCTATTTTCAGAGATGATGTCCTCCACCCAACTCTCAAAAAGCTGAAAGGGTCTTCAGTAGAGATGGATAGTCGAGCTGGGCTATCAGACGGTCACCTCTGTAGCTGTAGTGTCATTTTTCCTATGGTCCAATGTGTAAATTAAACAAAAAAGTGCACGTTTGTTATGATGTCCAAGATGGGGACCAGGATGTGGACATAATAAAAAATTAGGGTACATGATAGGAGACATTTCTACAATACATATAATCATTCTTATCTATCTAATATGATGATAACAGCTCTCCATATTTACAGTCCACCACAAGGACCACCCTCTCTAATCCCTGAAAAATGAAATCATCCTCAGTGATGAAGAGAGGGGGCTAAGTGCCCCCAATGGTCTCAGAGCATTGACTCTTCTAAGAGTCCTAAGAGTCCTGCTCACACTGATGGGGTGCAGCTGTGGGACCCTATTTTCAGAGATGATGTCCTCCACCCAACTCTCAAAAAGCTGAAAGGGTCTTCAGTAGAGATGGATAGTCGAGCTGGGCTATCAGACGGTCACCTCTGTAGCTGTAGTGTCATTTTTCCTATGGTCCAATGTGTAAATTAAACAAAAAAGTGCACGTTTGTTATGATGTTCAAGAAGGGGACCAGGATGTGGACATAATAAAAAATTAGGGAACATGATAGGAGACATTTCTACAATACATATAATCATTCTTATCTATCTAATACGATCACAACAGCTCTCCATACCTGCAGTCCACCACAAGGACCACTCTCTCTAATCCCTGAAAAATGAAATCATCCTCAGTGACGAAGAGAGGGGGCTAAGCGCCCCCCATGGTCTCAGAGCATTGACTCTTCTAAGAGTCCTAAGATTCCTGCTCACACTGATGGGGTGCAGCTGTGGGACCCTATTTTCAGAGATGATGTCCTCCACCCAACTCTCAAAAAGCTGAAAGGGTCTTCAGTAGAGATGGATAGTCGAGCTGGGCTATCAGACAGTCACCTCTGTAGCTGTAGTGTCATTTTTCCTATGGTCCAATGTGTAAATTAAACAAAAAAGTGCACGTTTGTTATGATGTCCAAGATGGGGACCAGGATGTGGACATAATAAAAAATTAGGGAACATGATAGGAGACATTTCTACAATACATATAATCATTCTTATCTATTTAATACGATGACAACAGCTCTCCATACCTGCAGTCCACCACAAGGACCACCCTCTCTAATCCCTGAAAAATGAAATCATCCTCAGTGACGAAGAGAGGGGGCTAAGCGTCCCCATGGTCTCAGAGCATTAACTCTTCTAAGAGTCCTAAGAGTCCTGCTCACACTGATGGGGTGCAGCTGTGGGACCCTATTTTCAGAGATGATGTCCTCCACCCAACTCTCAAAAAGCTGAAAGGGTCTTCAGTAGAGATGGATAGTCGAGCTGGGCTATCAGACGGTCACCTCTGTAGCTGTAGTGTCATTTTTCCTATGGTCCAATGTGTAAATTAAACAAAAAAGTGCACGTTTGTTATGATGTCCAAGATGGGGACCAGGATGTGGACATAATAAAAAATTAGGGAACATGATAGGAGACATTTCTACAATACATATAATCATTCTTATCTATCTAATACGATGACAACAGCTCTCCATACCTGCAGTCCACCACAAGGACCACCCTCTCTAATCCCTGAAAAATGAAATCATCCTCAGGGACGAAGAGAGGGGGCTAAGCGCCCCCCATGGTTTTAGAGCATTGACTCTTCTAAGAGTCCTAAGAGTCCTGCTTACACTGATGGGGTGCAGCTGTGGGACCCTATTTTAAGAGATGATGTCCTCCACCCAACTCTCAAAAAGCTGAAAGGGTCTTCAGTAGAGATGGATAGTCGAGCTGGGCTATCAGACGGTCACCTCTGTAGCTGTAGTGTCATTTTTCCTATGGTCCAATGTGTAAATTAAACAAAAAAGTGCACGTTTGTTATGATGTCCAAGATGGGGACCAGGATGTGGACATAATAAAAAATTAGGGAACATGATAGGAGACATTTCTACAATACATATAATCTTTCTTATCTATCTAATACGATGATAACAGCTCTCCATATCTGCAGTCCACCACAAGGACCACCCTCTCTAATCCCTGAAAAATGAAATCATCCTCAGGGACGAAGAGAGGGGGCTAAGCGCCCCCCATGGTTTTAGAGCATTGACTCTTCTAAGAGTCCTAAGAGTCCTGCTTACACTGATGGGGTGCAGCTGTGGGACCCTATTTTAAGAGATGATGTCCTCCACCCAACTCTCAAAAAGCTGAAAGGGTCTTCAGTAGAGAAGGATAGTCGAGCTGGGCTATCAGACGGTCACCTCTGTAGCTGTAGTGTCATTTTTCCTATGGTCCAATGTGTAAATTAAACAAAAAAGTGCACGTTTGTTATGATGTCCAAGATGGGGACCAGGATGTGGACATAATAAAAAATTAGGGAACATGATAGGAGACATTTCTACAATACATATAATCATTCTTATCTATCTAATACGATGATAACAGCTCTCCATATCTGCAGTCCACCACAAGGAACACCCTCTCTAATCCCTGAAAAATGAAATCATCCTCAGTGATGAAGAGAGGGGGCTAAGTGCCCCCAATGGTCTCAGAGCATTGACTCTTCTAAGAGTCCTAAGAGTCCTGCTCACACTGATGGGGTGCAGCTGTGGGACCCTATTTTCAGAGATGATGTCCTCCACCCAACTCTCAAAAAGCTGAAAGGGTCTTCAGTAGAGATGGATAGTCGAGCTGGGCTATCAGACGGTCACCTCTGTAGCTGTAGTGTCATTTTTCCTATGGTCCAATGTGTAAATTAAACAAAAAAGTGCACGTTTGTTATGATGTCCAAGATGGGGACCAGGATGTGGACATAATAAAAAATTAGGGAACATGATAGGAGACATTTCTACAATACATATAATCATTCTTATCTATCTAATACGATGACAACAGCTCTCCATACCTGCAGTCCACCACAAGGACCACCCTCTCTAATCCCTGAAAAATGAAATCATCCTCAGTGACGAAGAGAGGGGGCTAAGCGCCCCCATGGTCTCAGAGCATTAACTCTTCTAAGAGTCCTAAGAGTCCTGCTCACACTGATGGGGTGCAGCTGTGGGACCCTATTTTCAGAGATGATGTCCTCCACCCAACTCTCAAAAAGCTGAAAGGGTCTTCAGTAGAGATGGATAGTCGAGCTGGGCTATCAGACGGTCACCTCTGTAGCTGTAGTGTCATTTTTCCTATGGTCCAATGTGTAAATTAAACAAAAAAGTGCACGTTTGTTATGATGTCCAAGATGGGGACCAGGATGTGGACATAATAAAAAATTAGGGAACATGATAGGAGACATTTCTACAATACATATAATCATTCTTATCTATCTAATACGATGACAACAGCTCTCCATACCTGCAGTCCACCACAAGGACCACCCTCTCTAATCCCTGAAAAATGAAATCATCCTCAGGGACGAATAGAGGGGGCTAAGCGCCCCCCATGGTTTTAGAGCATTGACTCTTCTAAGAGTCCTAAGAGTCCTGCTTACACTGATGGGGTGCAGCTGTGGGACCCTATTTTAAGAGATGATGTCCTCCACCCAACTCTCAAAAAGCTGAAAGGGTCTTCAGTAGAGATGGATAGTCGAGCTGGGCTATCAGACGGTCACCTCTGTAGCTGTAGTGTCATTTTTCCTATGGTCCAATGTGTAAATTAAACAAAAAAGTGCACGTTTGTTATGATGTCCAAGATGGGGACCAGGATGTGGACATAATAAAAAATTAGGGAACATGATAGGAGACATTTCTACAATACATATAATCATTCTTATCTATCTAATACGATGACAACAGCTCTCCATACCTGCAGTCCACCACAAGGACCACCCTCTCTAATCCCTGAAAAATGAAATCATCCTCAGTGACGAAGAGAGGGGGCTAAGCACCCCCATGGTCTCAGAGCATTAACTCTTCTAAGAGTCCTAAGAGTCCTGCTCACACTGATGGGGTGCAGCTGTGGGACCCTATTTTCAGAGATGATGTCCTCCACCCAACTCTCAAAAAGCTGAAAGGGTCTTCAGTAGAGATGGATAGTCGAGCTGGGCTATCAGACGGTCACCTCTGTAGCTGTAGTGTCATTTTTCCTATGGTCCAATGTGTAAATTAAACAAAAAAGTGCACGTTTGTTATGATGTCCAAGATGGGGACCAGGATGTGGACATAATAAAAAATTAGGGAACATGATAGGAGACATTTCTACAATACATATAATCATTCTTATCTATCTAATACGATGACAACAGCTCTCCATACCTGCAGTCCACCAAAAGGACCACCCTCTCTAATCCCTGAAAAATGAAATCATCCTCAGGGACGAAGAGAGGGGGCTAAGCGCCCCCCATGGTTTTAGAGCATTGACTCTTCTAAGAGTCCTAAGAGTCCTGCTTACACTGATGGGGTGCAGCTGTGGGACCCTATTTTAAGAGATGATGTCCTCCACCCAACTCTCAAAAAGCTGAAAGGGTCTTCAGTAGAGATGGATAGTCGAGCTGGGCTATCAGACGGTCACCTCTGTAGCTGTAGTGTCATTTTTCCTATGGTCCAATGTGTAAATTAAACAAAAAAGTGCACGTTTGTTATGATGTCCAAGATGGGGACCAGGATGTGGACATAATAAAAAATTAGGGAACATGATAGGAGACATTTCTACAATACATATAATCATTCTTATCTATCTAATACGATCACAACAGCTCTCCATACCTGCAGTCCACCACAAGGACCACTCTCTCTAATCCCTGAAAAATGAAATCATCCTCAGTGACGAAGAGAGGGGGCTAAGCGCCCCCCATGGTCTCAAAACATTGACTCTTCTAAGAGTCCTAAGAGTCCTGCTCACACTGATGGGGTGCAGCTGTGGGACCCTATTTTCAGAGATGATGTCCTCCACCCAACTCTCAAAAAGCTGAAAGGGTCTTCAGTAGAGATGGATAGTCGAGCTGGGCTACCAGACGGTCACCTCTGTAGCTGTAGTGTCATTTTTCCTATGGTCCAATGTGTAAATTAAACAAAAAAGTGCACGTTTGTTATGATTTCCAAGATGGGGACCAGGATGTGGACATAATAAAAAAATAGGGAACATGATAGGAGACATTTCTACAATACATATAATCATTCTTATCTATCTAATACGATGACAACAGCTCTCCATACCTGCAGTCCACCACAAGTACCACCCTCTCTATTCCCTGAAAAGTGAAATCATCCTCAGTGACGAAGAGAGGGGGCTAAGCGCCCCCCATGGTCTCAAAACATTGACTCTTCTAAGAGTCCTAAGAGTCCTGCTCACACTGATGGGGTGCAGCTGTGGGACCCTATTTTCAGAGATGATGTTCTCCACCCAACTCTCAAAAAGCTGAAAGGGTCTTCAGTAGAGATGGATAGTCGAGCTGGGCTATCAGACGGTCACCTCTGTAGCTGTAGTGTCATTTTTCCTATGGTCCAATGTGTAAATTAAACAAAAAAGTGCACGTTTGTTATGATGTCCAAGATGGGGACCAGGATGTGGACATAATAAAAAATTAGGGAACATGATAGGAGACATTTCTACAATACATATAATCATTCTTATCTATTTAATACGATGACAACAGCTCTCCATACCTGCAGTCCACCACAAGGACCACCCTCTCTAATCCCTGAAAAATGAAATCATCCTCAGTGACGAAGAGAGGGGGCTAAGCGCCCCCCATGGTCTCAGAGCATTGACTCTTCTAAGAGTCCTTAGAGTCCTGCTCACGCTGATGGGGTGCAGCTGTGGGACCCTATTTTCATAGATGATGTCCTCCACCCAACTCTCAAAAAGCTGAAAGGGTCTTCAGTAGAGATGGATTGTCGAGCTGGGCTATCAGACGGTCACCTCTGTAGCTGTAGTGTCATTTTTCCTATGGTCCAATGTGTAAATTAAACAAAAAAGTGCACGTTTGTTATGATGTCCAAGATGGGGACCAGGATGTGGACATAATAAAAAATTAGGGAACATGATAGGAGACATTTCTACAATACATATAATCATTCTTATCTATCTAATACGATGATAACAGCTCTCCATACCTGCAGTCCACCACGAGGACCACCCTCTCTAATCCCTGAAAAATGAAATCATCCTCAGTGACGAAGAGAGGGGGCTAAGTGCCCCCAATGGTCTCAGAGCATTGACTCTTCTAAGAGTCCTAAGAGTCCTGCTCACACTGATGGGGTGCAGCTGTGGGACCCTATTTTCAGAGATGATGTCCTCCACCCAACTCTCAAAAAGCTGAAAGGGTCTTCAGTAGAGATGGATAGTCGAGCTGGGCTATCAGACGGTCACCTCTGTAGCTGTAGTGTCATTTTTCCTATGGTCCAATGTGTAAATTAAACAAAAAAGTGCACGTTTGTTATGATGTCCAAGATGGGGACCAGGATGTGGACATAATAAAAAATTAGGGAACATGATAGGAGACATTTCTACAATACATATAATCATTCTTATCTATCTAATACGATGACAACAGCTCTACATACCTGCAGTCCACCACAAGGACAACCCTCTCTAATCCCTGAAAAATGAAATCATCCTCAGTGACGAAGAAAGGGGGCCAAGCGCCCCCCATGGTACCAGAGCATTGACTCTTCTAAGAGTCCTAAGAGTCCTGCTCACACTGATGGGGTGAAGCTGTGGGACCCTATTTTCAGAGATGATGTCCTCCACCCAACTCTCAAAAAGCTGAAAGGGTCTTCAGTAGAGATGGATAGTCGAGCTGGGCTATCAGACGGTCACCTCTGTAGCTGTAGTGTCATTTTTCCTATGGTCCAATGTGTAAATTAAACAAAAAAGTGCACGTTTGTTATGATGTCCAAGATGGGGACCAGGATGTGGACATAATAAAAAATTAGGGAACATGATAGGAGACATTTCTACAATACATATAATCATTCTTATCTATCTAATACGATGATAACAGCTCTCCATACCTGCAGTCCACCACAAGGACCACCCTCTCTAAACCCTGAAAAATGAAATCATCCTCAGTGACGAAGAGAGGGGGCTCAGTGCACCCAATGGTCTCAGAGCATTGACTCTTCTAAGAGTCTTAAGAGTCCTGCTCACACTGATGGGGTGCAGCTGTGGGACCCTATTTTCAGAGATGATGTCCTCCACCCAACTCTCAAAATGCTGAAAGGGTCTTCAGTAGAGATGGATAGTCGAGCTGGGCTATCAGACGGTCACCTCTGTAGCTGTAGTGTCATTTTTCCTATGGTCCAATGTGTAAATTAAACAAAAAAGTGCACGTTTGTTATGATGTCCAAGATGGGGACCAGGATGTGGACATAATAAAAAATTAGGGAACATGATAGGAGACATTTCTACAATACATATAATCATTCTTATCTATCTAATACGATGACAACAGCTCTCCATACCTGCAGTCCACCACAAGGACCACCCTCTCTAATCCCTGAAAAATGAAATCATCCTCAGTGACAAAGAGAGGGGGCTAAGCGCCCCCATGGTCTCAGAGCATTAACTCTTCTAAGAGTCCTAAGAGTCCTGCTCACACTGATGGGGTGCAGCTGTGGGACCCTATTTTCAGAGATGATGTCCTCCACCCAACTCTCAAAAAGCTGAAAGGGTCTTCAGTAGAGATGGATAGTCGAGCTGGGCTATCAGACGGTCACCTCTGTAGCTGTAGTGTCATTTTTCCTATGGTCCAATGTGGAAATTAAACAAAAAAGTGCACGTTTGTTCTGATGTCCAAGATGGGGACCAGGATGTGGACATAATAAAAAATTAGGGAACATGATAGGAGACATTTCTACAATACATATAATCATTCTTATCTATCTAATACGATCACAACAGCTCTCCATACCTGCAGTCCACCACAAGGACCACTCTCTCTAATCCCTGAAAAATGAAATCATCCTCAGTGACGAAGAGAGGGGGCTAAGCGCCCCCCATGGTCTCAAAACATTGACTCTTCTAAGAGTCCTAAGAGTCCTGCTCACACTGATGGGGTGCAGCTGTGGGACCCTATTTTCAGAGATGATGTCCTCCACCCAACTCTCAAAAAGCTGAAAGGGTCTTCAGTAGAGATGGATAGTCGAGCTGGGCTACCAGACGGTCACCTCTGTAGCTGTAGTGTCATTTTTCCTATGGTCCAATGTGTAAATTAAACAAAAAAGTGCACGTTTGTTATGATTTCCAAGATGGGGACCAGGATGTGGACATAATAAAAAAATAGGGAACATGATAGGAGACATTTCTACAATACATATAATCATTCTTATCTATCTAATACGATGACAACAGCTCTCCATACCTGCAGTCCACCACAAGTACCACCCTCTCTATTCCCTGAAAAGTGAAATCATCCTCAGTGACGAAGAGAGGGGGCTAAGCGCCCCCCATGGTCTCAAAACATTGACTCTTCTAAGAGTCCTAAGAGTCCTGCTCACACTGATGGGGTGCAGCTGTGGGACCCTATTTTCAGAGATGATGTTCTCCACCCAACTCTCAAAAAGCTGAAAGGGTCTTCAGTAGAGATGGATAGTCGAGCTGGGCTATCAGACGGTCACCTCTGTAGCTGTAGTGTCATTTTTCCTATGGTCCAATGTGTAAATTAAACAAAAAAGTGCACGTTTGTTATGATGTCCAAGATGGGGACCAGGATGTGGACATAATAAAAAATTAGGGAACATGATAGGAGACATTTCTACAATACATATAATCATTCTTATCTATCTAATACGATGATAACAGCTCTTCATACCTGCAGTCCACCACAAGGACCACCCTCTCTAATCCCTGAAAAATGAAATCATCCTCAGTGACGAAGAGAGGGGGCTAATTGCCCACAATGGTCTCAGAGCATTGACTCTTCTAAGAGTCCTAAGAGTCCTGCTCACACTGATGGGGTGCAGCTGTGGGACCCTATTTTCAGAGATGATGTCCTCCACCCAACTCTCAAAAAGCTGAAAGGGTCTTCAGTAGAGATGGATAGTCGAGCTGGGCTATCACACGGTCACCTCTGTAGCTGTAGTGTCATTTTTCCTATGGTCCAATGTGTAAATTAAACAAAAAAGTGCACGTTTGTTATGATGTCCAAGATGGGGACCAGGATGTGGACATAATAAAAAATTAGGGAACATGATAGGAGACATTTCTACAATACATATAATCATTCTTATCTACCTAATACGATGATAACAGCTCTCCATACCTGCAGTCCACCACAAGGACCACCCTCTCTAATCCCTGAAAAATGAAATCATCCTCAGTGACGAAGAGAGGGGGCTAAGTGCCCCCAATGGTCTCAGAGCATTGACTCTTCTAAGAGTCCTAAGAGTCCTGCTCACACTGATGGGGTGCAGCTGTGGGACCCTATTTTCAGAGATGATGTCCTCCACCCAACTCTCAAAAAGCTGAAAGGGTCTTCAGTAGAGATGGATAGTCGAGCTGGGCTATCAGACGGTCACCTCTGTAGCTGTAGTGTCATTTTTCCTTTGGTCCAATGTGTAAATTAAACAAAAAAGTGCACGTTTGTTATGATGTCCAAGATGGGGACCAGGATGTGGACATAATAAAAAATTAGGGAACATGATAGGAGACATTTCTACAATACATATAATCATTCTTATCTATTTAATACGATGACCACAGCTCTCCATACCTGCAGTCCACCACAAGGACCACCCTCTCTAATCCCTGAAAAATGAAATCATCCTCAGTGACGAAGAGAGGGGGCCAAGCGCCCCCCATGGTACCAGAGCATTGACTCTTCTAAGAGTCCTAAGAGTCCTGCTCACACTGATGGGGTGAAGCTGTGGGACCCTATTTTCAGAGATGATGTCCTCCACCCAACTCTCAAAAAGCTGAAAGGGTCTTCAGTAGAGATGGATAGTCGAGCTGGGCTATCAGACGGTCACCTCTGTAGCTGTAGTGTCATTTTTCCTATGGTCCAATGTGTAAATTAAACAAAAAAGTGCACGTTTGTTATGATGTCCAAGATGGGGACCAGGATGTGGACATAATAAGAAATTAGGGAACATGATAGGAGACATTTCTACAATACATATAATCATTCTTATCTATCTAATACGATGACAACAGCTCTGCATACCTGCAGTCCACCACAAGGACCACCCTCTCTAATCCCTGAAAAATGAAATCATCCTCAGGGACGAAGAGAGGGGGCTAAGCGCCCCCCATGGTCTCAGAGCATTAACTCTTCTAAGAGTCCTAAGAGTCCTGCTCACACTGATGGGGTGCAGCTGTGGGACCCTATTTTCAGAGATGATGTCCTCCACCCAACTCTCAAAAAGCTGAAAGGGTCTTCAGTAGAGATGGATAGTCGAGCTGGGCTATCAGACGGTCACCTCTGTAGCTGTAGTGACATTTTTCCTATGGTCCAATGTGTAAATTAAACAAAAAAGTGCACGTTTGTTATGATGTCCAAGATGGGGACCAGGATGTGGACATAATAAAAAATTAGGGAACATGATAGGAGACATTTCTACAATACATATAATCATTCTTATCTACCTAATACGATGATAACAGCTCTCCATACCTGCAGTCCACCACAAGGACCACCCTCTCTAATCCCTGAAAAATGAAATCATCCTCAGTGACGAAGAGAGGGGGCTAAGTGCCCCCAATGGTCTCAGAGCATTGACTCTTCTAAGAGTCCTAAGAGTCCTGCTCACACTGATGGGGTGCAGCTGTGGGACCCTATTTTCAGAGATGATGTCCTCCACCCAACTCTCAAAAAGCTGAAAGGGTCTTCAGTAGAGATGGATAGTCGAGCTGGGCTATCAGACGGTCACCTCTGTAGCTGTAGTGTCATTTTTCCTTTGGTCCAATGTGTAAATTAAACAAAAAAGTGCACGTTTGTTATGATGTCCAAGATGGGGACCAGGATGTGGACATAATAAAAAATTAGGGAACATGATAGGAGACATTTCTACAATACATATAATCATTCTTATCTATTTAATACGATGACAACAGCTCTCCATACCTGCAGTCCACCACAAGGACCACCCTCTCTAATCCCTGAAAAATGAAATCATCCTCAGTGACGAAGAGAGGGGGCCAAGCGCCCCCCATGGTACCAGAGCATTGACTCTTCTAAGAGTCCTAAGAGTCCTGCTCACACTGATGGGGTGAAGCTGTGGGACCCTATTTTCAGAGATGATGTCCTCCACCCAACTCTCAAAAAGCTGAAAGGGTCTTCAGTAGAGATGGATAGTCGAGCTGGGCTATCAGACGGTCACCTCTGTAGCTGTAGTGTCATTTTTCCTATGGTCCAATGTGTAAATTAAACAAAAAAGTGCACGTTTGTTATGATGTCCAAGATGGGGACCAGGATGTGGACATAATAAGAAATTAGGGAACATGATAGGAGACATTTCTACAATACATATAATCATTCTTATCTATCTAATACGATGACAACAGCTCTGCATACCTGCAGTCCACCACAAGGACCACCCTCTCTAATCCCTGAAAAATGAAATCATCCTCAGGGACGAAGAGAGGGGGCTAAGCGCCCCCCATGGTCTCAGAGCATTAACTCTTCTAAGAGTCCTAAGAGTCCTGCTCACACTGATGGGGTGCAGCTGTGGGACCCTATTTTCAGAGATGATGTCCTCCACCCAACTCTCAAAAAGCTGAAAGGGTCTTCAGTAGAGATGGATAGTCGAGCTGGGCTATCAGACGGTCACCTCTGTAGCTGTAGTGTCATTTTTCCTATGGTCCAATGTGGAAATTAAACAAAAAAGTGCACGTTTGTTATGATGTCCAAGATGGGGACCAGGATGTGGACATAATAAAAAATTAGGGAACATGATAGGAGACATTTCTACAATACATATAATCATTCTTATCTATCTAATACGATCACAACAGCTCTCCATACCTGCAGTCCACCACAAGGACCACTCTCTCTAATCCCTGAAAAATGAAATCATCCTCAGTGACGAAGAGAGGGGGCTAAGCGCCCCCCATGGTCTCAAAACATTGACTCTTCTAAGAGTCCTAAGAGTCCTGCTCACACTGATGGGGTGCAGCTGTGGGACCCTATTTTCAGAGATGATGTCCTCCACCCAACTCTCAAAAAGCTGAAAGGGTCTTCAGTAGAGATGGATAGTCGAGCTGGGCTATCAGACGGTCACCTCTGTAGCTGTAGTGTCATTTTTCCTATGGTCCAATGTGTAAATTAAACAAAAAAGTGCACGTTTGTTATGATGTCCAAGATGGGGACCAGGATGTGGACATAATAAAAAATTAGGGAACATGATAGGAGACATTTCTACAATACATATAATCATTCTTATCTATCTAATACGATGATAACAGCTCTCCATACCTGCAGTCCACCACAAGGACCACCCTCTCTAAACCCTGAAAAATGAAATCATCCTCAGTGACGAAGAGAGGGGGCTCAGTGCCCCCAATGGTCTCAGAGCATTGACTCTTCTAAGAGTCTTAAGAGTCCTGCTCACACTGATGGGGTGCAGCTGTGGGACCCTATTTTCAGAGATGATGTCCTCCACCCAACTCTCAAAATGCTGAAAGGGTCTTCAGTAGAGATGGATAGTCGAGCTGGGCTATCAGACGGTCACCTCTGTAGCTGTAGTGTCATTTTTCCTATGGTCCAATGTGTAAATTAAACAAAAAAGTGCACGTTTGTTATGATGTCCAAGATGGGGACCAGGATGTGGACATAATAAGAAATTAGGGAACATGATAGGAGACATTTCTACAATACATATAATCATTCTTATCTATCTAATACGATGACAACAGCTCTGCATACCTGCAGTCCACCACAAGGACCACCCTCTCTAATCCCTGAAAAATGAAATCATCCTCAGGGACGAAGAGAGGGGGCTAAGCGCCCCCCATGGTCTCAGAGCATTAACTCTTCTAAGAGTCCTAAGAGTCCTGCTCACACTGATGGGGTGCAGCTGTGGGACCCTATTTTCAGAGATGATGTCCTCCACCCAACTCTCAAAAAGCTGAAAGGGTCTTCAGTAGAGATGGATAGTCGAGCTGGGCTATCAGACGGTCACCTCTGTAGCTGTAGTGTCATTTTTCCTATGGTCCAATGTGGAAATTAAACAAAAAAGTGCACGTTTGTTATGATGTCCAAGATGGGGACCAGGATGTGGACATAATAAAAAATTAGGGAACATGATAGGAGACATTTCTACAATACATATAATCATTCTTATCTATCTAATACGATCACAACAGCTCTCCATACCTGCAGTCCACCACAAGGACCACTCTCTCTAATCCCTGAAAAATGAAATCATCCTCAGTGACGAAGAGAGGGGGCTAAGCGCCCCCCATGGTCTCAAAACATTGACTCTTCTAAGAGTCCTAAGAGTCCTGCTCACACTGATGGGGTGCAGCTGTGGGACCCTATTTTCAGAGATGATGTCCTCCACCCAACTCTCAAAAAGCTGAAAGGGTCTTCAGTAGAGATGGATAGTCGAGCTGGGCTACCAGACGGTCACCTCTGTAGCTGTAGTGTCATTTTTCCTATGGTCCAATGTGTAAATTAAACAAAAAAGTGCACGTTTGTTATGATTTCCAAGATGGGGACCAGGATGTGGACATAATAAAAAAATAGGGAACATGATAGGAGACATTTCTACAATACATATAATCATTCTTATCTATCTAATACGATGACAACAGCTCTCCATACCTGCAGTCCACCACAAGTACCACCCTCTCTATTCCCTGAAAAGTGAAATCATCCTCAGTGACGAAGAGAGGGGGCTAAGCGCCCCCCATGGTCTCAAAACATTGACTCTTCTAAGAGTCCTAAGAGTCCTGCTCACACTGATGGGGTGCAGCTGTGGGACCCTATTTTCAGAGATGATGTTCTCCACCCAACTCTCAAAAAGCTGAAAGGGTCTTCAGTAGAGATGGATAGTCGAGCTGGGCTATCAGACGGTCACCTCTGTAGCTGTAGTGTCATTTTTCCTATGGTCCAATGTGTAAATTAAACAAAAAAGTGCACGTTTGTTATGATGTCCAAGATGGGGACCAGGATGTGGACATAATAAAAAATTAGGGAACATGATAGGAGACATTTCTACAATACATATAATCATTCTTATCTATCTAATACGATGATAACAGCTCTCCATACCTGCAGTCCACCACAAGGACCACCCTCTCTAATCCCTGAAAAATGAAATCATCCTCAGTGACGAAGAGAGGGGGCTAATTGCCCCCAATGGTCTCAGAGCATTGACTCTTCTAAGAGTCCTAAGAGTCCTGCTCACACTGATAGGGTGCAGCTGTGGGACCCTATTTTCAGAGATGATGTCCTCCACCCAACTCTCAAAAAGCTGAAAGGGTCTTCAGTAGAGATGGATAGTCGAGCTGGGCTATCACACGGTCACCTCTGTAGCTGTAGTGTCATTTTTCCTATGGTCCAATGTGTAAATTAAACAAAAAAGTGCACGTTTGTTATGATGTCCAAGATGGGGACCAGGATGTGGACATAATAAAAAATTAGGGAACATGATAGGAGACATTTCTACAATACATATAATCATTCTTATCTATCTAATACGATGACAACAGCTCTCCATACTTGCAGTCCACCACAAGGACCACCCTCTCTAATCCCTGAAAAATGAAATCATCCTCAGTGACGAAGAGAGGGGGCTAAGCGCCCCCATGGTCTCAGAGCATTAACTCTTCTAAGAGTCCTAAGAGTCCTGCTCACACTGATGGGGTGCAGCTGTGGGACCCTATTTTCAGAGATGATGTCCTCCACCCAACTCTCAAAAAGCTGAAAGGGTCTTCAGTAGAGATGGATAGTCGAGCTGGGCTATCAGACGGTCACCTCTGTAGCTGTAGTGTCATTTTTCCTATGGTCCAATGTGTAAATTAAACAAAAAAGTGCACGTTTGTTATGATGTCCAAGATGGGGACCAGGATGTGGACATAATAAAAAATTAGGGAACATGATAGGAGACATTTCTACAATACATATAATCATTCTTATCTATCTAATACGATGACAACAGCTCTACATACCTGCAGTCCACCACAAGGACCACCCTCTCTAATCCCTGAAAAATGAAATCATCCTCAGTGACGAAGAGAGGGAGCCAAGCGCCCCCCATGGTACCAGAGCATTGACTCTTCTAAGAGTCCTAAGAGTCCTGCTCACACTGATGGGGTGAAGCTGTGGGACCCTATTTTCAGAGATGATGTCCTCCACCCAACTCTCAAAAAGCTGAAAGGGTCTTCAGTAGAGATGGATAGTCGAGCTGGGCTATCAGACGGTCACCTCTGTAGCTGTAGTGTCATTTTTCCTATGGTCCAATGTGTAAATTAAACAAAAAAGTGCACGTTTGTTATGATGTCCAAGATGGGGACCAGGATGTGGACATAATAAAAAATTAGGGAACATGATAGGAGACATTTCTACAATACATATAATCATTCTTATCTATCTAATACGATGATAACAGCTCTCCATACCTGCAGTCCACCACAAGGACCACCCTCTCTAAACCCTGAAAAATGAAATCATCCTCAGTGACGAAGAGAGGGGGCTCAGTGCCCCCAATGGTCTCAGAGCATTGACTCTTCTAAGAGTCTTAAGAGTCCTGCTCACACTGATGGGGTGCAGCTGTGGGACCCTATTTTCAGAGATGATGTCCTCCACCCAACTCTCAAAATGCTGAAAGGGTCTTCAGTAGAGATGGATAGTCGAGCTGGGCTATCAGACGGTCACCTCTGTAGCTGTAGTGTCATTTTTCCTATGGTCCAATGTGTAAATTAAACAAAAAAGTGCACGTTTGTTATGATGTCCAAGATGGGGACCAGGATGTGGACATAATAAAAAATTAGGGAACATGATAGGAGACATTTCTACAATACATATAATCATTCTTATCTATCTAATACGATGACAACAGCTCTCCATACCTGCAGTCCACCACAAGGACCACCCTCTCTAATCCCTGAAAAATGAAATCATCCTCAGTGACGAAGAGAGGTGGCTAAGCGCCCCCATGGTCTCAGAGCATTAACTCTTCTAAGAGTCCTAAGAGTCCTGCTCACACTGATGGGGTGCAGCTGTGGGACCCTATTTTCAGAGATGATGTCCTCCACCCAACTCTCAAAAAGCTGAAAGGGTCTTCAGTAGAGATGGATAGTCGAGCTGGGCTATCAGACGGTCACCTCT
Source organism: Anomaloglossus baeobatrachus (assembly GCF_048569485.1). NCBI lineage: Eukaryota > Metazoa > Chordata > Amphibia > Anura > Aromobatidae > Anomaloglossus > Anomaloglossus baeobatrachus. Next base: position 474,599 of record NW_027445151.1, on the reverse strand, counting down.
GTAGCTGTAGTGTCATTTTTCCTATGGTCCAATGTGGAAATTAAACAAAAAAGTGCACGTTTGTTATGATGTCCAAGATGGGGACCAGGATGTGGACATAATAAAAAATTAGGGAACATGATAGGAGACATTTCTACAATACATATAATCATTCTTATCTATCTAATACGATGACAACAGCTCTCCATACCTGCAGTCGACCACAAGGACCACCCTCTCTAATCCCTGAAAAATGAAATCATCCTCAGTGACGAAGAGAGGGGGCCAAGCGCCCCCCATGGTACCAGAGCATTGACTCTTCTAAGAGTCCTAAGAGTCCTGCTCACACTGATGGGGTGCAGCTGTGGGACCCTATTTTCAGAGATGATGTCCTCTACCCAACTCTCAAAAAGCTGAAAGGGTCTTCAGTAGAGATGGATAGACGAGCTGGGCTATCAGACGGTCACCTCTGTAGCTGTAGTGTCATTTTTCCTATGGTCCAATGTGTAAATTAAACAAAAAAGTGCACGTTTGTTATGATGTCCAAGATGGGGACCAGGATGTGGACATAATAAAAAATTAGGGAACATGATAGGAGACATTTCTACAATACATATAATCATTCTTATCTATCTAATACGATGACAACAGCTCTACATACCTGCAGTCCACCACAAGGACCACCCTCTCTAATCCCTGAAAAATGAAATCATCCTCAGTGACGAAGAGAGGGGGCTAAGCGCCCCCATGGTCTCAGAGCATTAACTCTTCTAAGAGTCCTAAGAGTCCTGCTCACACTGATGGGGTGCAGCTGTGGGACCCTATTTTCAGAGATGATGTCCTCCACCCAACTCTCAAAAAGCTGAAAGGGTCTTCAGTAGAGATGGATAGTCGAGCTGGGCTATCAGACGGTCACCTCTGTAGCTGTAGTGTCATTTTTCCTATGGTCCAATGTGTAAATTAAACAAAAAAGTGCACGTTTGTTATGATGTCCAAGATGGGGACCAGGATGTGGACATAATAAAAAATTAGGGAACATGATAGGAGACATTTCTACAATACATATAATCATTCTTATCTATCTAATACGATGACAACAGCTCTACATACCTGCAGTCCACCACAAGGACCACCCTCTCTAATCCCTGAAAAATGAAATCATCCTCAGTGACGAAGAGAGGGAGCCAAGCGCCCCCCATGGTACCAGAGCATTGACTCTTCTAAGAGTCCTAAGAGTCCTGCTCACACTGATGGGGTGAAGCTGTGGGACCCTATTTTCAGAGATGATGTCCTCCACCCAACTCTCAAAAAGCTGAAAGGGTCTTCAGTAGAGATGGATAGTCGAGCTGGGCTATCAGACGGTCACCTCTGTAGCTGTAGTGTCATTTTTCCTATGGTCCAATGTGTAAATTAAACAAAAAAGTGCACGTTTGTTATGATGTCCAAGATGGGGACCAGGATGTGGACATAATAAAAAATTAGGGAACATGATAGGAGACATTTCTACAATACATATAATCATTCTTATCTATCTAATACGATGATAACAGCTCTCCATACCTGCAGTCCACCACAAGGACCACCCTCTTTAAACCCTGAAAAATGAAATCATCCTCAGTGACGAAGAGAGGGGGCTCAGTGCCCCCAATGGTCTCAGAGCATTGACTCTTCTAAGAGTCTTAAGAGTCCTGCTCACACTGATGGGGTGCAGCTGTGGGACCCTATTTTCAGAGATGATGTCCTCCACCCAACTCTCAAAATGCTGAAAGGGTCTTCAGTAGAGATGGATAGTCGAGCTGGGCTATCAGACGGTCACCTCTGTAGCTGTAGTGTCATTTTTCCTATGGTCCAATGTGTAAATTAAACAAAAAAGTGCACGTTTGTTATGATGTCCAAGATGGGGACCAGGATGTGGACATAATAAAAAATTAGGGAACATGATAGGAGACATTTCTACAATACATATAATCATTCTTATCTATCTAATACGATGACAACAGCTCTACATACCTGCAGTCCACCACAAGGACCACCCTCTCTAATCCCTGAAAAATGAAATCATCCTCAGTGACGAAGAGAGGGAGCCAAGCGCCCCCCATGGTACCAGAGCATTGACTCTTCTAAGAGTCCTAAGAGTCCTGCTCACACTGATGGGGTGAAGCTGTGGGACCCTATTTTCAGAGATGATGTCCTCCACCCAACTCTCAAAAAGCTGAAAGGGTCTTCAGTAGAGATGGATAGTCGAGCTGGGCTATCAGACGGTCACCTCTGTAGCTGTAGTGTCATTTTTCCTATGGTCCAATGTGTAAATTAAACAAAAAAGTGCACGTTTGTTATGATGTCCAAGATGGGGACCAGGATGTGGACATAATAAAAAATTAGGGAACATGATAGGAGACATTTCTACAATACATATAATCATTCTTATCTATCTAATACGATGATAACAGCTCTCCATACCTGCAGTCCACCACAAGGACCACCCTCTCTAAACCCTGAAAAATGAAATCATCCTCAGTGACGAAGAGAGGGGGCTCAGTGCCCCCAATGGTCTCAGAGCATTGACTCTTCTAAGAGTCTTAAGAGTCCTGCTCACACTGATGGGGTGCAGCTGTGGGACCCTATTTTCAGAGATGATGTCCTCCACCCAACTCTCAAAATGCTGAAAGGGTCTTCAGTAGAGATGGATAGTCGAGCTGGGCTATCAGACGGTCACCTCTGTAGCTGTAGTGTCATTTTTCCTATGGTCCAATGTGTAAATTAAACAAAAAAGTGCACGTTTGTTATGATGTCCAAGATGGGGACCAGGATGTGGACATAATAAAAAATTAGGGAACATGATAGGAGACATTTCTACAATACATATAATCATTCTTATCTATCTAATACGATGACAACAGCTCTCCATACCTGCAGTCCACCACAAGGACCACCCTCTCTAATCCCTGAAAAATGAAATCATCCTCAGTGACGAAGAGAGGGGGCTAAGCGCCCCCATGGTCTCAGAGCATTAACTCTTCTAAGAGTCCTAAGAGTCCTGCTCACACTGATGGGGTGCAGCTGTGGGACCCTATTTTCAGAGATGATGTCCTCCACCCAACTCTCAAAAAGCTGAAAGGGTCTTCAGTAGAGATGGATAGTCGAGCTGGGCTATCAGACGGTCACCTCTGTAGCTGTAGTGTCATTTTTCCTATGGTCCAATGTGGAAATTAAACAAAAAAGTGCACGTTTGTTATGATGTCCAAGATGGGGACCAGGATGTGGACATAATAAAAAATTAGGGAACATGATAGGAGACATTTCTACAATACATATAATCATTCTTATCTATCTAATACGATGACAACAGCTCTCCATACCTGCAGTCGACCACAAGGACCACCCTCTCTAATCCCTGAAAAATGAAATCATCCTCAGTGACGAAGAGAGGGGGCCAAGCGCCCCCCATGGTACCAGAGCATTGACTCTTCTAAGAGTCCTAAGAGTCCTGCTCACACTGATGGGGTGCAGCTGTGGGACCCTATTTTCAGAGATGATGTCCTCTACCCAACTCTCAAAAAGCTGAAAGGGTCTTCAGTAGAGATGGATAGACGAGCTGGGCTATCAGACGGTCACCTCTGTAGCTGTAGTGTCATTTTTCCTATTGTCCAATTTGTAAATTAAACAAAAAAGTGCACGTTTGTTATGATTTCCAAGATGGGAACCAGGATGTGGACATAATAAAAAAATAGGGAACATGATAGGAGACATTTCTACAATACATATAATCATTCTTATCTATCTAATACGATGACAACAGCTCTCCATACCTGCAGTCCACCACAAGGACCACCCTCTCTATTCCCTGAAAAGTGAAATCATCCTCAGTGACGAGGAGAGGGGGATAAGCGCCCCCCATGGTCTCAGAGCATTGACTCTTCTAAGAGTCCTAAGAGTCCTGCTCACACTGATGGGGTGCAGCTGTGGGACCCTATTTTCAGAGATGATGTTCTCCACCCAACTCTCAAAAAGCTGAAAGGGTCTTCAGTAGAGATGGATAGTCGAGCTGGGCTATCAGACGGTCACCTCTGTAGCTGTAGTGTCATTTTTCCTATGGTCCAATGTGTAAATTAAACAAAAAAGTGCACGTTTGTTATGATGTCCAAGATGGGGACCAGGATGTGGACATAATAAAAAATTAGGGAACATGATAGGAGACATTTCTACAATACATATAATCATTCTTATCTATTTAATACGATGACAACAGCTCTCCATACCTGCAGTCCACCACAAGGACCACCCTCTCTAATCCCTGAAAAATGAAATCATCCTCAGTGACGAAGAGAGGGGGCTAAGCGCCCCCCATGGTCTCAGAGCATTGACTCTTCTAAGAGTCCTAAGAGTCCTGCTCACACTGATGGGGTGCAGCTGTGGGACCCTATTTTCAGAGATGATGTCCTCCACCCAACTCTCAAAAAGCTGAAAGGGTCTTCAGTAGAGATGGATAGTCGAGCTGGGCTATCAGACGGTCACCTCTGTAGCTGTAGTGTCATTTTTCCTATGGTCCAATGTGTAAATTAAACAAAAAAGTGCACGTTTGTTATGATGTCCAAGATGGGGACCAGGATGTGGACATAATAAAAAATTAGGGAACATGATAGGAGACATTTCTACAATACATATAATCATTCTTATCTATTTAATACGATGACAACAGCTCTCCATACCTGCAGTCCACCACAAGGACCACCCTCTCTAATCCCTGAAAAATGAAATCATCCTCAGTGACGAAGAGAGGGGGCTAAGCGCCCCCCATGGTCTCAGAGCATTGACTCTTCTAAGAGTCCTAAGAGTCCTGCTCACACTGATGGGGTGCAGCTGTGGGACCCTATTTTCAGAGATGATGTCCTCCACCCAACTCTCAAAAAGCTGAAAGGGTCTTCAGTAGAGATGGATTGTCGAGCTGGGCTATCAGACGGTCACCTCTGTAGCTGTAGTGTCATTTTTCCTATGGTCCAATGTGTAAATTAAACAAAAAAGTGCACGTTTGTTATGATGTCCAAGATGGGGAGCAGGATGTGGACATAATAAAAAATTAGGGAACATGATAGGAGACATTTCTACAATACATATAATCATTCTTATCTACCTAATACGATGATAACAGCTCTCCATACCTGCAGTCCACCACAAGGACCACCCTCTCTAATCCCTGAAAAATGAAATCATCCTCAGTGACGAAGAGAGGGGGCTAAGTGCCCCCAATGGTCTCAGAGCATTGACTCTTCTAAGAGTCCTAAGAGTCCTGCTCACACTGATGGGGTGCAGCTGTGGGACCCTATTTTCAGAGATGATGTCCTCCACCCAACTCTCAAAAAGCTGAAAGGGTCTTCAGTAGAGATGGATAGTCGAGCTGGGCTATCAGACGGTCACCTCTGTAGCTGTAGTGTCATTTTTCCTTTGGTCCAATGTGTAAATTAAACAAAAAAGTGCACGTTTGTTATGATGTCCAAGATGGGGACCAGGATGTGGACATAATAAAAAATTAGGGAACATGATAGGAGACATTTCTACAATACATATAATCATTCTTATCTATTTAATACGATGACAACAGCTCTCCATACCTGCAGTCCACCACAAGGACCACCCTCTCTAATCCCTGAAAAATGAAATCATCCTCAGTGACGAAGAGAGGGGGCTAAGCGCCCCCCATGGTCTCAGAGCATTGACTCTTCTAAGAGTCCTAAGAGTCCTGCTCACACTGATGGGGTGCAGCTGTGGGACCCTATTTTCAGAGATGATGTCCTCCACCCAACTCTCAAAAAGCTGAAAGGGTCTTCAGTAGAGATGGATAGTCGAGCTGGGCTATCAGACGGTCACCTCTGTAGCTGTAGTGTCATTTTTCCTATGGTCCAATGTGTAAATTAAACAAAAAAGTGCACGTTTGTTATGATGTCCAAGATGGGGACCAGGATGTGGACATAATAAAAAATTAGGGAACATGATAGGAGACATTTCTACAATACATATAATCATTCTTATCTATTTAATACGATGACAACAGCTCTCCATACCTGCAGTCCACCACAAGGACCACCCTCTCTAATCCCTGAAAAATGAAATCATCCTCAGTGACGAAGAGAGGGGGCTAAGCGCCCCCCATGGTCTCAGAGCATTGACTCTTCTAAGAGTCCTAAGAGTCCTGCTCACACTGATGGGGTGCAGCTGTGGGACCCTATTTTCAGAGATGATGTCCTCCACCCAACTCTCAAAAAGCTGAAACGGTCTTCAGTAGAGATGGATAGTCGAGCTGGGCTATCAGACGGTCACCTCTGTAGCTGTAGTGTCATTTTTCCTATGGTCCAATGTGTAAATTAAACAAAAAAGTGCACGTTTGTTATGATGTCCAAGATGGGGACCAGGATGTGGACATAATAAGAAATTAGGGAACATGATAGGAGACATTTCTACAATACATATAATCATTCTTATCTATCTAATACGATGACAACAGCTCTGCATACCTGCAGTCCACCACAAGGACCACCCTCTCTAATCCCTGAAAAATGAAATCATCCTCAGGGACGAAGAGAGGGGGCTAAGCGCCCCCCATGGTTTTAGAGCATTGACTCTTCTAAGAGTCCTAAGAGTCCTGCTTACACTGATGGGGTGCAGCTGTGGGACCCTATTTTCAGAGATGATGTCCTCCACCCAACTCTCAAAAAGCTGAAAGGGTCTTCAGTAGAGATGGATAGTCGAGCTGGGCTATCAGACGGTCACCTCTGTAGCTGTAGTGTCATTTTTCCTATGGTCTAATGTGTAAATTAAACAAAAAAGTGCACGTTTGTTATGATGTTCAAGATGGGGACCAGGATGTGGACATAATAAAAAATTAGGGAACATGATAGGAGACATTTCTACAATACATATAATCATTCTTATCTATCTAATACGATCACAACAGCTCTCCATACCTGCAGTCCACCACAAGGACCACTCTCTCTAATCCCTGAAAAATGAAATCATCCTCAGTGACGAAGAGAGGGGGCTAAGCGCCCCCCATGGTACCAGAGCATTGACTCTTCTAAGAGTCCTAAGAGTCCTGCTCACACTGATGGGGTGAAGCTGTGGGACCCTATTTTCAGAGATGATGTCCTCCACCCAACTCTCAAAAAGCTGAAAGGGTCTTCAGTAGAGATGGATAGTCGAGCTGGGCTATCAGACGGTCACCTCTGTAGCTGTAGTGTCATTTTTCCTATGGTCCAATGTGTAAATTAAACAAAAAAGTGCACGTTTGTTATGATGTCCAAGATGGGGACCAGGATGTGGACATAATAAAAAATTAGGGAACATGATAGGAGACATTTCTACAATACATATAATCATTCTTATCTATCTAATACGATGATAACAGCTCTCCATACCTGCAGTCCACCACAAGGACCACCCTCTCTAAACCCTGAAAAATGAAATCATCCTCAGTGACGAAGAGAGGGGGCTCAGTGCCCTCAATGGTCTCAGAGCATTGACTCTTCTAAGAGTCTTAAGAGTCCTGCTCACACTGATGGGGTGCAGCTGTGGGACCCTATTTTCAGAGATGATGTCCTCCACCCAACTCTCAAAATGCTGAAAGGGTCTTCAGTAGAGATGGATAGTCGAGCTGGGCTATCAGACGGTCACCTCTGTAGCTGTAGTGTCATTTTTCCTATGGTCCAATGTGTAAATTAAACAAAAAAGTGCACGTTTGTTATGATGTCCAAGATGGGGACCAGGATGTGGACATAATAAAAAATTAGGGAACATGATAGGAGACATTTCTACAATACATATAATCATTCCTATCTATCTAATACGATGACAACAGCTCTCCATACCTGCAGTCCACCACAAGGACCACCCTCTCTAATCCCTGAAAAATGAAATCATCCTCAGTGACGAAGAGAGGGGGCTAAGCGCCCCCATGGTCTCAGAGCATTAACTCTTCTAAGAGTCCTAAGAGTCCTGCTCACACTGATGGGGTGCAGCTGTGGGACCCTATTTTCAGAGATGATGTCCTCCACCCAACTCTCAAAAAGCTGAAAGGGTCTTCAGTAGAGATGGATAGTCGAGCTGGGCTATCAGACGGTCACCTCTGTAGCTGTAGTGTCATTTTTCCTATGGTCCAATGTGGAAATTAAACAAAAAAGTGCACGTTTGTTATGATGTCCAAGATGGGGACCAGGATGTGGACATAATAAAAAATTAGGGAACATGATAGGAGACATTTCTACAATACATATAATCATTCTTATCTATCTAATACGATGACAACAGCTCTCCATACCTGCAGTCGACCACAAGGACCACCCTCTCTAATCCCTGAAAAATGAAATCATCCTCAGTGACGAAGAGAGGGGGCCAAGCGCCCCCCATGGTACCAGAGCATTGACTCTTCTAAGAGTCCTAAGAGTCCTGCTCACACTGATGGGGTGCAGCTGTGGGACCCTATTTTCAGAGATGATGTCCTCTACCCAACTCTCAAAAAGCTGAAAGGGTCTTCAGTAGAGATGGATAGACGAGCTGGGCTATCAGACGGTCACCTCTGTAGCTGTAGTGTCATTTTTCCTATTGTCCAATTTGTAAATTAAACAAAAAAGTGCACGTTTGTTATGATTTCCAAGATGGGAACCAGGATGTGGACATAATAAAAAATTAGGGAACATGATAGGAGACATTTCTACAATACATATAATCATTCTTATCTATTTAATACGATGACAACAGCTCTCCATACCTGCAGTCCACCACAAGGACCACCCTCTCTAATCCCTGAAAAATGAAATCATCCTCAGTGACGAAGAGAGGGGGCTAAGCGCCCCCCATGGTCTCAGAGCATTGACTCTTCTAAGAGTCCTAAGAGTCCTGCTCACACTGATGGGGTGCAGCTGTGGGACCCTATTTTCAGAGATGATGTCCTCCACCCAACTCTCAAAAAGCTGAAAGGGTCTTCAGTAGAGATGGATAGTCGAGCTGGGCTATCAGACGGTCACCTCTGTAGCTGTAGTGTCATTTTTCCTATGGTCCAATGTGTAAATTAAACAAAAAAGTGCACGTTTGTTATGATGTCCAAGATGGGGACCAGGATGTGGACATAATAAAAAATTAGGGAACATGATAGGAGACATTTCTACAATACATATAATCATTCTTATCTATTTAATACGATGACAACAGCTCTCCATACCTGCAGTCCACCACAAGGACCACCCTCTCTAATCCCTGAAAAATGAAATCATCCTCAGTGACGAAGAGAGGGGGCTAAGCGCCCCCCATGGTCTCAGAGCATTGACTCTTCTAAGAGTCCTAAGAGTCCTGCTCACACTGATGGGGTGCAGCTGTGGGACCCTATTTTCAGAGATGATGTCCTCCACCCAACTCTCAAAAAGCTGAAAGGGTCTTCAGTAGAGATGGATTGTCGAGCTGGGCTATCAGACGGTCACCTCTGTAGCTGTAGTGTCATTTTTCCTATGGTCCAATGTGTAAATTAAACAAAAAAGTGCACGTTTGTTATGATGTCCAAGATGGGGACCAGGATGTGGACATAATAAAAAATTAGGGAACATGATAGGAGACATTTCTACAATACATATAATCATTCTTATCTACCTAATACGATGATAACAGCTCTCCATACCTGCAGTCCACCACAAGGACTACCCTCTCTAATCCCTGAAAAATGAAATCATCCTCAGTGACGAAGAGAGGGGGCTAAGTGCCCCCAATGGTCTCAGAGCATTGACTCTTCTAAGAGTCCTAAGAGTCCTGCTCACACTGATGGGGTGCAGCTGTGGGACCCTATTTTCAGAGATGATGTCCTCCACCCAACTCTCAAAAAGCTGAAAGGGTCTTCAGTAGAGATGGATAGTCGAGCTGGGCTATCAGACGGTCACCTCTGTAGCTGTAGTGTCATTTTTCCTATGGTCCAATGTGTAAATTAAACAAAAAAGTGCACGTTTGTTATGATGTCCAAGATGGGGACCAGGATGTGGACATAATAAAAAATTAGGGAACATGATAGGAGACATTTCTACAATACATATAATCATTCTTATCTATTTAATACGATGACAACAGCTCTCCATACCTGCAGTCCACCACAAGGACCACCCTCTCTAATCCCTGAAAAATGAAATCATCCTCAGTGACGAAGAGAGGGGGCTAAGCGCCCCCCATGGTCTCAGAGCATTGACTCTTCTAAGAGTCCTAAGAGTCCTGCTCACACTGATGGGGTGCAGCTGTGGGACCCTATTTTCAGAGATGATGTCCTCCACCCAACTCTCAAAAAGCTGAAAGGGTCTTCAGTAGAGATGGATTGTCGAGCTGGGCTATCAGACGGTCACCTCTGTAGCTGTAGTGTCATTTTTCCTATGGTCCAATGTGTAAATTAAACAAAAAAGTGCACGTTTGTTATGATGTCCAAGATGGGGACCAGGATGTGGACATAATAAAAAATTAGGGAACATGATAGGAGACATTTCTACAATACATATAATCATTCTTATCTACCTAATACGATGATAACAGCTCTCCATACCTGCAGTCCACCACAAGGACCACCCTCTCTAATCCCTGAAAAATGAAATCATCCTCAGTGACGAAGAGAGGGGGCTAAGTGCCCCCAATGGTCTCAGAGCATTGACTCTTCTAAGAGTCCTAAGAGTCCTGCTCACACTGATGGGGTGCAGCTGTGGGACCCTATTTTCAGAGATGATGTCCTCCACCCAACTCTCAAAAAGCTGAAAGGGTCTTCAGTAGAGATGGATAGTCGAGCTGGGCTATCAGACGGTCACCTCTGTAGCTGTAGTGTCATTTTTCCTTTGGTCCAATGTGTAAATTAAACAAAAAAGTGCACGTTTGTTATGATGTCCAAGATGGGGACCAGGATGTGGACATAATAAAAAATTAGGGAACATGATAGGAGACATTTCTACAATACATATAATCATTCTTATCTATCTAATACGATGACAACAGCTCTCCATACCTGCAGTCGACCACAAGGACCACCCTCTCTAATCCCTGAAAAATGAAATCATCCTCAGTGACGAAGAGAGGGGGCCAAGCGCCCCCCATGGTACCAGAGCATTGACTCTTCTAAGAGTCCTAAGAGTCCTGCTCACACTGATGGGGTGCAGCTGTGGGACCCTATTTTAAGAGATGATGTCCTCTACCCAACTCTCAAAAAGCTGAAAGGGTCTTCAGTAGAGATGGATAGACGAGCTGGGCTATCAGACGGTCACCTCTGTAGCTGTAGTGTCATTTTTCCTATTGTCCAATTTGTAAATTAAACAAAAAAGTGCACGTTTGTTATGATTTCCAAGATGGGAACCAGGATGTGGACATAATAAAAAAATAGGGAACATGATAGGAGACATTTCTACAATACATATAATCATTCTTATCTATCTAATACGATGACAACAGCTCTCCATACCTGCAGTCCACCACAAGGACCACCCTCTCTATTCCCTGAAAAGTGAAATCATCCTCAGTGACGAGGAGAGGGGGCTAAGCGCCCCCCATGGTCTCAGAGCATTGACTCTTCTAAGAGTCCTAAGAGTCCTGCTCACACTGATGGGGTGCAGCTGTGGGACCCTATTTTCAGAGATGATGTTCTCCACCCAACTCTCAAAAAGCAGAAAGGGTCTTCAGTAGAGATGGATAGTCGAGCTGGGCTATCAGACGGTCACCTCTGTAGCTGTAGTGTCATTTTTCCTATGGTCCAATGTGTAAATTAAACAAAAAAGTGCACGTTTGTTATGATGTCCAAGATGGGGACCAGGATGTGGACATAATAAAAAATTAGGGAACATGATAGGAGACATTTCTACAATACATATAATCATTCTTATCTATTTAATACGATGACAACAGCTCTCCATACCTGCAGTCCACCACAAGGACCACCCTCTCTAATCCCTGAAAAATGAAATCATCCTCAGTGACGAAGAGAGGGGGCTAAGCGCCCCCCATGGTCTCAGAGCATTGACTCTTCTAAGAGTCCTAAGAGTCCTGCTCACACTGATGGGGTGCAGCTGTGGGACCCTATTTTCAGAGATGATGTCCTCCACCCAACTCTCAAAAAGCTGAAAGGGTCTTCAGTAGAGATGGATAGTCGAGCTGGGCTATCAGACGGTCACCTCTGTAGCTGTAGTGTCATTTTTCCTATGGTCCAATGTGTAAATTAAACAAAAAAGTGCACGTTTGTTATGATGTCCAAGATGGGGACCAGGATGTGGACATAATAAAAAATTAGGGAACATGATAGGAGACATTTCTACAATACATATAATCATTCTTATCTATTTAATACGATGACAACAGCTCTCCATACCTGCAGTCCACCACAAGGACCACCCTCTCTAATCCCTGAAAAATGAAATCATCCTCAGTGACGAAGAGAGGGGGCTAAGCGCCCCCCATGGTCTCAGAGCATTGACTCTTCTAAGAGTCCTAAGAGTCCTGCTCACACTGATGGGGTGCAGCTGTGGGACCCTATTTTCAGAGATGATGTCCTCCACCCAACTCTCAAAAAGCTGAAAGGGTCTTCAGTAGAGATGGATTGTCGAGCTGGGCTATCAGACGGTCACCTCTGTAGCTGTAGTGTCATTTTTCCTATGGTCCAATGTGTAAATTAAACAAAAAAGTGCACGTTTGTTATGATGTCCAAGATGGGGACCAGGATGTGGACATAATAAAAAATTAGGGAACATGATAGGAGACATTTCTACAATACATATAATCATTCTTATCTACCTAATACGATGATAACAGCTCTCCATACCTGCAGTCCACCACAAGGACCACCCTCTCTAATCCCTGAAAAATGAAATCATCCTCAGTGACGAAGAGAGGGGGCTAAGTGCCCCCAATGGTCTCAGAGCATTGACTCTTCTAAGAGTCCTAAGAGTCCTGCTCACACTGATGGGGTGCAGCTGTGGGACCCTATTTTCAGAGATGATGTCCTCCACCCAACTCTCAAAAAGCTGAAAGGGTCTTCAGTAGAGATGGATAGTCGAGCTGGGCTATCAGACGGTCACCTCTGTAGCTGTAGTGTCATTTTTCCTTTGGTCCAATGTGTAAATTAAACAAAAAAGTGCACGTTTGTTATGATGTCCAAGATGGGGACCAGGATGTGGACATAATAAAAAATTAGGGAACATGATAGGAGACATTTCTACAATACATATAATCATTCTTATCTATTTAATACGATGACAACAGCTCTCCATACCTGCAGTCCACCACAAGGACCACCCTCTCTAATCCCTGAAAAATGAAATCATCCTCAGTGACGAAGAGAGGGGGCCAAGCGCCCCCCATGGTACCAGAGCATTGACTCTTCTAAGAGTCCTAAGAGTCCTGCTCACACTGATGGGGTGAAGCTGTGGGACCCTATTTTCAGAGATGATGTCCTCCACCCAACTCTCAAAAAGCTGAAAGGGTCTTCAGTAGAGATGGATAGTCGAGCTGGGCTATCAGACGGTCACCTCTGTAGCTGTAGTGTCATTTTTCCTATGGTCCAATGTGTAAATTAAACAAAAAAGTGCACGTTTGTTATGATGTCCAAGATGGGGACCAGGATGTGGACATAATAAGAAATTAGGGAACATGATAGGAGACATTTCTACAATACATATAATCATTCTTATCTATCTAATACGATGACAACAGCTCTGCATACCTGCAGTCCACCACAAGGACCACCCTCTCTAATCCCTGAAAAATGAAATCATCCTCAGGGACGAAGAGAGGGGGCTAAGCGCCCCCCATGGTTTTAGAGCATTGACTCTTCTAAGAGTCCTAAGAGTCCTGCTTACACTGATGGGGTGCAGCTGTGGGACCCTATTTTCAGAGATGATGTCCTCCACCCAACTCTCAAAAAGCTGAAAGGGTCTTCAGTAGAGATGGATAGTCGAGCTGGGCTATCAGACGGTCACCTCTGTAGCTGTAGTGTCATTTTTCCTATGGTCTAATGTGTAAATTAAACAAAAAAGTGCACGTTTGTTATGATGTTCAAGATGGGGACCAGGATGTGGACATAATAAAAAATTAGGGAACATGATAGGAGACATTTCTACAATACATATAATCATTCTTATCTATCTAATACGATCACAACAGCTCTCCATACCTGCAGTCCACCACAAGGACCACTCTCTCTAATCCCTGAAAAATGAAATCATCCTCAGTGACGAAGAGAGGGGGCTAAGCGCCCCCCATGGTACCAGAGCATTGACTCTTCTAAGAGTCCTAAGAGTCCTGCTCACACTGATGGGGTGAAGCTGTGGGACCCTATTTTCAGAGATGATGTCCTCCACCCAACTCTCAAAAAGCTGAAAGGGTCTTCAGTAGAGATGGATAGTCGAGCTGGGCTATCAGACGGTCACCTCTGTAGCTGTAGTGTCATTTTTCCTATGGTCCAATGTGTAAATTAAACAAAAAAGTGCACGTTTGTTATGATGTCCAAGATGGGGACCAGGATGTGGACATAATAAAAAATTAGGGAACATGATAGGAGACATTTCTACAATACATATAATCATTCTTATCTATCTAATACGATGATAACAGCTCTCCATACCTGCAGTCCACCACAAGGACCACCCTCTCTAAACCCTGAAAAATGAAATCATCCTCAGTGACGAAGAGAGGGGGCTCAGTGCCCCCAATGGTCTCAGAGCATTGACTCTTCTAAGAGTCTTAAGAGTCCTGCTCACACTGATGGGGTGCAGCTGTGGGACCCTATTTTCAGAGATGATGTCCTCCACCCAACTCTCAAAATGCTGAAAGGGTCTTCAGTAGAGATGGATAGTCGAGCTGGGCTATCAGACGGTCACCTCTGTAGCTGTAGTGTCATTTTTCCTATGGTCCAATGTGTAAATTAAACAAAAAAGTGCACGTTTGTTATGATGTCCAAGATGGGGACCAGGATGTGGACATAATAAAAAATTAGGGAACATGATAGGAGACATTTCTACAATACATATAATCATTCTTATCTATCTAATACGATGACAACAGCTCTCCATACCTGCAGTCCACCACAAGGACCACCCTCTCTAATCCCTGAAAAATGAAATCATCCTCAGTGACGAAGAGAGGGGGCTAAGCGCCCCCATGGTCTCAGAGCATTAACTCTTCTAAGAGTCCTAAGAGTCCTGCTCACACTGATGGGGTGCAGCTGTGGGACCCTATTTTCAGAGATGATGTCCTCCACCCAACTCTCAAAAAGCTGAAAGGGTCTTCAGTAGAGATGGATAGTCGAGCTGGGCTATCAGACGGTCACCTCTGTAGCTGTAGTGTCATTTTTCCTATGGTCCAATGTGGAAATTAAACAAAAAAGTGCACGTTTGTTATGATGTCCAAGATGGGGACCAGGATGTGGACATAATAAAAAATTAGGGAACATGATAGGAGACATTTCTACAATACATATAATCATTCTTATCTATCTAATACGATGACAACAGCTCTCCATACCTGCAGTCGACCACAAGGACCACCCTCTCTAATCCCTGAAAAATGAAATCATCCTCAGTGACGAAGAGAGGGGGCCAAGCGCCCCCCATGGTACCAGAGCATTGACTCTTCTAAGAGTCCTAAGAGTCCTGCTCACACTGATGGGGTGCAGCTGTGGGACCCTATTTTCAGAGATGATGTCCTCTACCCAACTCTCAAAAAGCTGAAAGGGTCTTCAGTAGAGATGGATAGACGAGCTGGGCTATCAGACGGTCACCTCTGTAGCTGTAGTGTCATTTTTCCTATTGTCCAATTTGTAAATTAAACAAAAAAGTGCACGTTTGTTATGATTTCCAAGATGGGAACCAGGATGTGGACATAATAAAAAATTAGGGAACATGATAGGAGACATTTCTACAATACATATAATCATTCTTATCTATTTAATACGATGACAACAGCTCTCCATACCTGCAGTCCACCACAAGGACCACCCTCTCTAATCCCTGAAAAATGAAATCATCCTCAGTGACGAAGAGAGGGGGCTAAGCGCCCCCCATGGTCTCAGAGCATTGACTCTTCTAAGAGTCCTAAGAGTCCTGCTCACACTGATGGGGTGCAGCTGTGGGACCCTATTTTCAGAGATGATGTCCTCCACCCAACTCTCAAAAAGCTGAAAGGGTCTTCAGTAGAGATGGATAGTCGAGCTGGGCTATCAGACGGTCACCTCTGTAGCTGTAGTGTCATTTTTCCTATGGTCCAATGTGTAAATTAAACAAAAAAGTGCACGTTTGTTATGATGTCCAAGATGGGGACCAGGATGTGGACATAATAAAAAATTAGGGAACATGATAGGAGACATTTCTACAATACATATAATCATTCTTATCTATTTAATACGATGACAACAGCTCTCCATACCTGCAGTCCACCACAAGGACCACCCTCTCTAATCCCTGAAAAATGAAATCATCCTCAGTGACGAAGAGAGGGGGCTAAGCGCCCCCCATGGTCTCAGAGCATTGACTCTTCTAAGAGTCCTAAGAGTCCTGCTCACACTGATGGGGTGCAGCTGTGGGACCCTATTTTCAGAGATGATGTCCTCCACCCAACTCTCAAAAAGCTGAAAGGGTCTTCAGTAGAGATGGATTGTCGAGCTGGGCTATCAGACGGTCACCTCTGTAGCTGTAGTGTCATTTTTCCTATGGTCCAATGTGTAAATTAAACAAAAAAGTGCACGTTTGTTATGATGTCCAAGATGGGGACCAGGATGTGGACATAATAAAAAATTAGGGAACATGATAGGAGACATTTCTACAATACATATAATCATTCTTATCTACCTAATACGATGATAACAGCTCTCCATACCTGCAGTCCACCACAAGGACCACCCTCTCTAATCCCTGAAAAATGAAATCATCCTCAGTGACGAAGAGAGGGGGCTAAGTGCCCCCAATGGTCTCAGAGCATTGACTCTTCTAAGAGTCCTAAGAGTCCTGCTCACACTGATGGGGTGCAGCTGTGGGACCCCATTTTCAGAGATGATGTCCTCCACCCAACTCTCAAAAAGCTGAAAGGGTCTTCAGTAGAGATGGATAGTCGAGCTGGGCTATCAGACGGTCACCTCTGTAGCTGTAGTGTCATTTTTCCTTTGGTCCAATGTGTAAATTAAACAAAAAAGTGCACGTTTGTTATGATGTCCAAGATGGGGACCAGGATGTGGACATAATAAAAAATTAGGGAACATGATAGGAGACATTTCTACAATACATATAATCATTCTTATCTATTTAATACGATGACAACAGCTCTCCATACCTGCAGTCCACCACAAGGACCACCCTCTCTAATCCCTGAAAAATGAAATCATCCTCAGTGACGAAGAGAGGGGGCCAAGCGCCCCCCATGGTACCAGAGCATTGACTCTTCTAAGAGTCCTAAGAGTCCTGCTCACACTGATGGGGTGAAGCTGTGGGACCCTATTTTCAGAGATGATGTCCTCCACCCAACTCTCAAAAAGCTGAAAGGGTCTTCAGTAGAGATGGATAGTCGAGCTGGGCTATCAGACGGTCACCTCTGTAGCTGTAGTGTCATTTTTCCTATGGTCCAATGTGTAAATTAAACAAAAAAGTGCACGTTTGTTATGATGTCCAAGATGGGGACCAGGATGTGGACATAATAAGAAATTAGGGAACATGATAGGAGACATTTCTACAATACATATAATCATTCTTATCTATCTAATACGATGACAACAGCTCTGCATACCTGCAGTCCACCACAAGGACCACCCTCTCTAATCCCTGAAAAATGAAATCATCCTCAGGGACGAAGAGAGGGGGCTAAGCGCCCCCATGGTTTTAGAGCATTGACTCTTCTAAGAGTCCTAAGAGTCCTGCTTACACTGATGGGGTGCAGCTGTGGGACCCTATTTTCAGAGATGATGTCCTCCACCCAACTCTCAAAAAGCTGAAAGGGTCTTCAGTAGAGATGGATAGTCGAGCTGGGCTATCAGACGGTCACCTCTGTAGCTGTAGTGTCATTTTTCCTATGGTCTAATGTGTAAATTAAACAAAAAAGTGCACGTTTGTTATGATGTTCAAGATGGGGACCAGGATGTGGACATAATAAAAAATTAGGGAACATGATAGGAGACATTTCTACAATACATATAATCATTCTTATCTATCTAATACGATCACAACAGCTCTCCATACCTGCAGTCCACCACAAGGACCACTCTCTCTAATCCCTGAAAAATGAAATCATCCTCAGTGACGAAGAGAGGGGGCTAAGCGCCCCCCATGGTCTCAGAGCATTGACTCTTCTAAGAGTCCTAAGATTCCTGCTCACACTGATGGGGTGCAGCTGTGGGACCCTATTTTCAGAGATGATGTCCTCCACCCAACTCTCAAAAAGCTGAAAGGGTCTTCAGTAGAGATGGATAGTCGAGCTGGGCTATCAGACGGTCACCTCTGTAGCTGTAGTGTCATTTTTCCTATGGTCCAATGTGTAAATTAAACAAAAAAGTGCACGTTTGTTATGATTTCCAAGATGGGGACCAGGATGTGGACATAATAAAAAAATAGGGAACATGATAGGAGACATTTCTACAATACATATAATCATTCTTATCTATCTAATACGATGACAACAGCTCTCCATACCTGCAGTCCACCACAAGGACCACCCTCTCTATTCCCTGAAAAGTGAAATCATCCTCAGTGACGAAGAGAGGGGGCTAAGCGCCCCCCATGGTCTCAGAGCATTGACTCTTCTAAGAGTCCTAAGAGTCCTGCTCACACTGATGGGGTGCAGCTGTGGGACCCTATTTTCAGAGATGATGTTCTCCACCCAACTCTCAAAAAGCTGAAAGGGGCTTCAGTAGAGATGGATAGTCGAGCTGGGCTATCAGACGGTCACCTCTGTAGCTGTAGTGTCATTTTTCCTATGGTCCAATGTGTAAATTAAACAAAAAAGTGCACGTTTGTTATGATGTCCAAGATGGGGACCAGGATGTGGACATAATAAAAAATTAGGGAACATGATAGGAGACATTTCTACAATACATATAATCATTCTTATCTATTTAATACGATGACAACAGCTCTCCATACCTGCAGTCGACCACAAGGACCACCCTCTCTAATCCCTGAAAAATGAAATCATCCTCAGTGACAAAGAGAGGGGGCTAAGCGCCCCCCATGGTCTCAGAGCATTGACTCTTCTAAGAGTCCTAAGAGTCCTGCTCACACTGATGGGGTGCAGCTGTGGGACCCTATTTTCAGAGATGATGTCCTCCACCCAACTCTCAAAAAGCTGAAAGGGTCTTCAGTAGAGATGGATAGTCGAGCTGGGCTATCAGACGGTCACCTCTGTAGCTGTAGTGTCATTTTTCCTATGGTCCAATGTGTAAATTAAACAAAAAAGTGCACGTTTGTTATGATGTCCAAGATGGGGACCAGGATGTGGACATAATAAAAAATTAGGGAACATGATAGGAGACATTTCTACAATACATATAATCATTCTTATCTATCTAATACGATGATAACAGCTCTCCATATCTGCAGTCCACCACAAGGACCACCCTCTCTAATTCCTGAAAAATGAAATCATCCTCAGTGATGAAGAGAGGGGGCTAAGTGCCCCCAATGGTCTCAGAGCATTGACTCTTCTAAGAGTCCTAAGAGTCCTGCTCACACTGATGGGGTGCAGCTGTGGGACCCTATTTTCAGAGATGATGTCCTCCACCCAACTCTCAAAAAGCTGAAAGGGTCTTCAGTAGAGATGGATAGTCGAGCTGGGCTATCAGACGGTCACCTCTGTAGCTGTAGTGTCATTTTTTCTATGGTCCAATGTGTAAATTAAACAAAAAAGTGCACGTTTGTTATGATGTCCAAGATGGGGACCAGGATGTGGACATAATAAAAAATTAGGGAACATGATAGGAGACATTTCTACAATACATATAATCATTCTTATCTATCTAATACGATGACAACAGCTCTCCATACCTGCAGTCCACCACGAGGACCACCCTCTCTAATCCCTGAAAAATGAAATCATCCTCAGTGACGAAGAGAGGGGGCTAAGCGCCCCCATGGTCTCAGAGCATTAACTCTTCTAAGAGTCCTAATAGTCCTGCTCACACTGATGGGGTGCAGCTGTGGGACCCTATTTTCAGAGATGATGTCCTCCACCCAACTCTCAAAAAGCTGAAAGGGTCTTCAGTAGAGATGGATAGTCGAGCTGGGCTATCAGACGGTCACCTCTGTAGCTGTAGTGTCATTTTTCCTATGGTCCAATGTGTAAATTAAACAAAAAAGTGCACGTTTGTTATGATGTCCAAGATGGGGACCAGGATGTGGACATAATAAGAAATTAGGGAACATGATAGGAGACATTTCTACAATACATATAATCATTCTTATCTATCTAATACGATGACAACAGCTCTCCATACCTGCAGTCCACCACAAGGACCACCCTCTCTAATCCCTGAAAAATGAAATCATCCTCAGGGACGAAGAGAGGGGGCTAAGCGCCCCCCATGGTTTTAGAGCATTGACTCTTCTAAGAGTCCTAAGAGTCCTGCTTACACTGATGGGGTGCAGCTGTGGGACCCTATTTTCAGAGATGATGTCCTCCACCCAACTCTCAAAAAGCTGAAAGGGTCTTCAGTAGAGATGGATAGTCGAGCTGGGCTATCAGACGGTCACCTCTGTAGCTGTAGTGTCATTTTTCCTATGGTCCAATGTGTAAATTAAACAAAAAAGTGCACGTTTGTTATGATGTCCAAGATGGGGACCAGGATGTGGACATAATAAAAAATTAGGGAACATGATAGGAGACATTTCTACAATACATATAATCATTCTTATCTATCTAATACGATGACAACAGCTCTCCATACCGTATTTCATGGTCAATCCAGGTTTGTCAGTGATGGCACTGACATAATGTATGGCGTCTTTTTCGGGCGTTATCCTTTGCCTTTTCATTGTGAAAATCCAGTTGCCTATATCAAAGCAAATTCTACTACTTGTAAAGTATGCAGAAAATGAAATGTAGAACATATAACATCAACTGCTTAGGAACGCATCATAGGTTAGTACTTAAAAGGATATTGTCATGTTCTAGTCATAATGCAAGCTGGACATTTTTCATGTTACCCTGTAATCGCCGGCCTGTTCTAATGCTCACAAGCAAAGATATATGCTCAGCTGCTAAGGCTTCCCTCTGCCTTCTGAATGAAAATTGAATATGTCTGGCTCACTGTGTATATAGCAGGTGCTCAGAAAAAATAAGAGTCAATTCAAAAGAAATAGCTCTGGTACACTATAGTGATTAATAACGTAAGAAAAGAACTCTTGGAATGCTGAAAATTCTTTATTTGTGCAAAAGGATAATTCATCCAACGTTTCGACCTTGTTTTTAGGTCTTTATCAAGGATAAAGTTATCTAAGATCATAAAGGGTTACAAAACCATATAAACACGTAATTAGTACATAGTACAACATAACAGTACAATATATTGCTACTTGAGAGTACAATGGGTCAAATGACCATGAGGCACATACAAAAAATTTTTCCAAAGCCATAGTGAAAACATTTGTACTGAGGAAAGAAAATTTCCACATGACCTATCTGGAGAAACATTCTGAATCAAACAACCAAAAATAATCAAGCAGGTAAATACACACCTATATTTCATAACAGGATGATATGTGTTCAATTGTATAGCGTCATTGCCATTAAGGTACAAATGGAAAACTTGCAATCCTATATAGTGAAGGAAATGAACACATATCATATCAAAGAACACAGGAACATGGGTGTGAGAAAAACCTCAATGTTTATACTTTGTTCTTTATAATGGTGTGAACATGTATATGTCTCAGTACCTTATGCACTTGAGAATTCTAGTGAGTAGATGATGAAAGCCTATTCCAGAACTGGAATCGGTAAATAATTGTAGGTGGAATCTAAATGAAAAGATGGTACAAGTGTTATCATGACACGTGGGCTATAACACAATGGACCGTGTGACAAAGAAGAAAGGAGAGAAAGAAGAGGAAGAAAATGGAACTACCTGTAACATTACGTGATAGTCACTGGTAAGTCTCACTTGACAATTCAGGTGAAAAAGGATTCCTTTATTAAAGGGTTCTCAGTCGCCTCAGGATCATGAAATACTAGGGTAAATGATATGAGAATGGGTAAGAAGCACCACTAAAGGAAATATGAAATGCAGGACATATATCTATAAACCCCTGAACTACATGATAGAAATAAAAAGAAGAAAAAAGAAAAAAAAGAAGAAAGAAGAACACATAGAATGCGGAAAGAGAATGGGTACAACTACCTGAGTTACTGCAGGGAGGCCCCTGGTTGGTATTGTGAGGGTTAGTGGAATTCCTTCACTGAAGGGTTCTCAGTTGCCTCAGGTTCGTGAAAAATGCTATAGACAAATAATGCCCGGAGAAAAGGGGTTCATATACAGCGAATAATGGTAATACAAGGTACATGTGTCACATGTAATAGTATATATATATATATTGTACTACGCTCTACACCAGAAATAGAAAGTAGTCCCTCTGCCTTCTGTCTAGGTGCCCTGAGTTATGTCCTGTAAACTGTCACAGCGACTCAGACACACATGTGTAGTAGGGGAATATCCCTGCTGAGATGCCAGTGCTAGAGCACTCGTTTGCTGTGGAGTTGAACGCTATGTGAGCAGTTCTTACCTTCAATGAGCAGAAGTCTCTTTTTTCAGATTTCAATATCTCTGTGGGTATCTGGCAGAAATATGGAATACTCTTTACTGCTAAGACCCTGTACACCACTCCCACTAAAGGGGGCTTTACACGCTGCGACATCGCTAATGCGGAGTCGTTGGGGTCACGGAATTTGTGACGCACATCCGGCCGCATTAGCGATGTTGCTGCGTGTGACACCGATGAGCGATTTTGCATCGTTGCAAAAACGTGCAAAATCGCTCATCGGTGACATGGGTCTCCATTCTCGATTATCGTTACTGCAGCAGTAACGATGTAGTTCGTCGCTCCTGCGGCAGCACACATCACTCCGTGTGACACCGCAGAAACGAGGAACCTCTCCTTACCTGCCTCCCAGCCGCTATGAGGAAGGAAGGAGGTGGGCGGGATGTTCCGGCCACTCATCTCCGCCCCTCCGCTGCTATTGGGCGGTCGCTCAGTGACGTCGCTGTGACGCCGCACGGACCGCCCCCTTAGAAAGGAGGCGGTTCGCCGGTCACAGCGACGTCGCCGGGCAGGTAAGTATGTGTGACGGGTCTGGTCGGTGTTGTGCGGCATGGGCAGCGATTTACCCGTGTCGCGCAACAGATGGGGGCGGGTACCCACACTAGCGATATCGGGACCGATATCGCAGTGTGTAAAGTAGCCTTTAGTCACATGACCAAGACTGTATCTGTGTCCCTACAACACACTTGAGACAAATGTGTGTGTGAGCCTGCATTGTGGGGTATATATAATATATTATAGAGCTGGGAAGGATCATTCTAAGCAGTGAGCTGTTCCAGTATTTGTAGGAAAATACCCAGTAGAAGCATCAAACACAGCACCAATACCTCCCATCAGTATCCCACCACAGTGCCATGTAACCCATGCCCTACACTCCCATCTACACCAATACTATACAGGCACAAACTAGTATATCTGACTAAAAGCCCCCAAAATATGAAGAACGGCCTATAGTTGAGTGTGGATATAAAATCTATGTGAGCAGAGCTAGAATAGAAATCACTGATCGCATTGAAGTCATTCTGACCATAAATCACCATGATATCAAGGTGAGGAGTTGTGTGTTACTGCTGGGAGGAAAGGGTTAACAGTGGAATATTAAGGTGCATTTCTGTGTGCAGTGTTACTAGTCAATGTAACAATTCAGTATGAGCTGCTCTTGGTGCCGGGGGAGGGAGATGCTCTCCTGAGCAAGATAGATGGGGAATGAACATAATATCTATATAGTGTAAGGCAGGGGGTCTCAAACTCGGCTGGGTGTATGGGCCGCACAGAGGAAAAAAATAATTTGGGGGGCTGCATTCTTTGCAAGACAAAGTGACATTTTTATTGGTACCATATATGTATATATTTTTTTCACACACCTTTGGATGACTGATTTTCAACATTTTTCACTTGTTTATTATAACAAATGTGCACATTCTTTGGTTAAATCTAAAAAAAATAAATGTGATGTTAAAAAAAAGTCATGCCTTATTTTGTTTTTTTTTACATTTTATCCCTTTCTTTTAACTAATAGTGTTACAATTATGACGCTAGCGTTTTGTGAAGGGAATGCTTTGCCTACTTCCGTGACTATGGCCTTCCGGAACTGCTGCATTTTGGCTGACCTCTCCGCCTCGGGAATAAGAGACATAAAGTTCTCCTTGTAGCGTGGGTCTAACAGTGTTACCAACCAGTAATGATTGTCGGCCAAGATGTTCTTAACGCGAGGGTCACGAGACAGGCAGCTTACCATAAAGTCATCCATGTGCGCCAGACTCTTAACAGCCATCACTTCAGTATCCAGACCAACACGATGACTGAACATGCTGTCCTCCTCCTTCTCCTCCTCCTCCTCCTCATCTACCCTGTCCTCTGGCCAGCCACGCTGAACTGAGCATATGACTGGTATGCATGTCATATCCTCAATTTGGCCGGAGAGTTGCTCCATGTCTTCATCTTCCTCCTCGTCATAGTCCTCCACTGCACGTTGTGATGAGACGAGGCTGGGCTATGTGTTATCACCCACACCCACTACTGTTTCTTGCTCCAACTCATCGTGTTCCGCCTGCAATACATCATGTTTGGTTTTGAGCAGAGACCGTTTTAGAAGGCAGAGAAGCGGTATGGTGACGCTAATAATGGCGTCATCGCCGCTCACCATCTTGGTGGAGTCCTCAAAGTTTTGGAGGATGGTACATAGGTCGGACATCCATCTCCACTCCTCAGGTGTTATGTGTGGAGTTTGACCCATTTCCCGACGGCTTAGGTGATGCAGGTACTCAACAACTGCCCTCTTCTGCTCACATATCCTGATCAACATGTGCAGAGTTGAATTCCAACGCGTGGGGACATCACACACCAGTCTGTGAGCCGGAAGATGCAAACGACGCTGAAAGCCGGCAAGGCCAGCTGAAGCAGTAGGTGACTTTCGAAAATGTGCAGACAGGCGGCGAACTTTTACCAGCAGATCAGACAGCTCTGGGTATGACTTTAGAAACCGCTGAACCACGAGGTTGAGCACATGGGCCATGCATGGAACATGTGTCAGCTGGCCTCGCCTCAAAGCCGCCACTAGGTTCCGGCCATTGTCACACACAACCTTTCCTGGCTTTAGGTTCAGAGGTGTGAGCCAGTGATCTGCATGCTGTTTTAGAGCTGTCCACACCTCTTCTGCATTGTGGGATTTGTCACTTATGCAGATTAGCTGCAGCACAGCCTGTTGCCGCTTCGCCGAGGCAGTGCTGCAGTGCTTCCAGCTTGGGACTGGTGTGGAGGGTAAAGTGGATGAGGATGCGCAGGAGGAGGAGGAGGCTGAAGAGCATGACATTCCGGAGCTGTAGAGTGTGGGTGAAACCCTGACTGAGGTAGGGCCTGCAAACCTTGGTGTGGGAAGGACTTGTTCCGTTCCTCGCTCAAACTGGGTCCCAGCTGGGCTGGGCTGGGTAGGGCGTTGTGGGGGGTTTGTCTATCTCCGTTTGAGGTGAGTTTGTTTAAGTTAGCCTTTTCTTTGGCGTTTTTTGGAGCCCTGCGGGTTGGGGAGTTGGTATCGCCCAGTAAGGCGTTCCCCGGGGGCTTGGATTGGGGTGACATTGTCAGTGGAAAACGGAGTTGAATTTTGGATTAGGAAATCGAAAACTGATCAGAGAGGTGTGGGTAGACTAGTCCGTTTGGGGATGGTTGTGGCATCTGATATGTGCCCGTTCAAGTGTCTCGGGAATTTTCAACAGATCCGTCCGAAGGTGGATGGCCCCTTATTATGTCACGAGGAGGGGTCCTTTTTATCGAGATACCAATTTGTGAGTGTTTTTAGGGCATGTTTGAAGTCGTTGGGGTTAGATCCGAAGTCTTTCGGATTGGGGCAGCGACGGAGGCCTCTATATGCGGCCTACCGGAGGAGACAGTTAAGCAGATTGGTAGGTGGAAGTCGCAGCGCTTTAAGTCGTATGTACGTCCCCAGGTGGTTGTTGGCAATTGAGGGGAAAAGGGGGGGGTATTAGGGTAGCAATGGGGGGGGGGAGAGTGTGTGTTTTTTGTCAATTTGGTTTGGTGAGGCAATAAAATGGTGTCGTCTGTACATTTTGTATTGCAGAAGCACCCCCCCTTCCTTCCCTGGTCTGGATCCTTGGCCACTCTTATGTGTATTGGGGAGCCCGACGAGCGGACGCGAGATGGAACGGGAGACAGCTAGGTTTTGAGAAGGACCTGGCTCTCGTGCGATGGCTCGGTGTTCGGGGGTTAGGGTGGAACAGGGTGTTGCAGGAGGTGCATAGATACGCCCGGTTGGACAGACCTCCTGACATGTTAGTGTTGCATGCCGGGGGGAATGATTTGGGTGGGCGTCCTTTTCGAATCTTGATAAAGGACATCAAACATGATTTGTTACGGTTATGGGTGTCGTTTCCAGGTCTAACGATAGTCTGGTCGGATATAGTAGCGAGAAAGAGTTGGCAGAAAGCGCGGTCAGTTGACAGGTTGAACAAGGCGCGGGCGAAGGTTAATAGGGCGATCTCGAAGTTTGTTAGTCGGAACGGGGGTATAGCAATACGGCATGTTGAGTTGGAAAGGACGGAAGAGGAATTTTGGTTGGCTGACGGGGTACACCTTAATGCGGTGGGAACTGACTTATGGGCTCTTGGCTTGCAGGGAGGTATTGAGAGGGCCCTTTGGTTGCGGGGGGTCTCAGGCACTTGAAGGGTTTCAAGGTGCCTTCGTTGTGGTGTTGTTTATTGGTGGGTCCTTGAAGTTGGTTTAAAATTGGTTCGGGGATTCATCCGGGTATGGATCCCCTCATTGGCAGAATTGATGGTCCCCTGGTGATTTTGGGGGGGAACCCCGACGGGGTATGTCGGGGCCCCTGGGGATGTGGTTGGGGTTGACGGAGGATTAACCCTTACCATTTGGTGCTCCTGAGCCAGTGTGGGTAACGGCTGGGAGCAAGTTGAGGTTTTTTATTGCTCGGTTATGGGAATCACCAGGGTTTTGGTAGCTTCAAGGACCTTACCACATTGCAAATTTTATTGGTTATGTATTCTTGTTAATAAAATGGCTGCTATGGCCAAAATTATCCAAAGATAAATTTGTGTCTGTGTAATTACTTTTAAATAAGAAATGGGAATGGAGGTGTGGGGTATGAAAGGAAGACCGGAGTCAACAATTCCAGGGTCAAGCATGTTTATTTGCGTAAGCTTCGTTCCAGGGTAGAAAGGGTAAGAGTGCCTTTCAGAATTCGAAGTGGTCGGACTGTACGGACCACCAAGAACTGCAGGAGAGCTTGAACATCTTCCCATGGATTTGCGACATCCTCCCTCATCAGTTACGTAGGTAAGCAGGTTCTCAGCATTGCAGCCCATTTGTTGTCTTAAGTTAGTTAAGCGGGGTTAACTAACCTGTCAGTTCAGCCTCAGGTCTAAAGCAGAGGCCTGGACTCCACTCCTTACTCCTCACTCCACAACTCTCCTTAAAAACAACTGACTCCTTTTTCCTGCCCCGGGGTCTCCAGACCCCTAGGTGGGCGTTTCCTTCCGTCTGGTCCTGCCCACTGGTGTGCCTGTCTTTCCCTGGGGGAGGTGACTAGGATTTTCTGGTTGGCTTTGTGTGACTTAGGTGAGGGAAGTTGTTATGCGGGGGCCTATGTGTGACTACCTGCAGTGTCAGGGCGTCACATATGTATGTGTGTATGTCTGCTAAAGGAATCCGCACCGTCATATTTACAAACACAAAATTTTGCAGACACCTCATGTGACTCAGGGAACGTCGTAGAGTATGTTTTAACAGGAATATTTAACCCCGCGCTTTACAGTTACTCTCCAAAAAACCTGCCTCCATTAAACTGAATGGAGGTGGGAGCTGCAAGTTATTAATAGCAGCTGTGATTGGTTGCTATAGGAACAAAGGACATTCATAGTATAAGAAGCTTATGTGTGAGATAATATGATGTCAGTGGGGAGACAGATAGAGAGAGACAGACACAGACTGAGAGACAAACAGACAGAGACAGATAGGCATAGACAGACAGGGAAAGAGACAGAGACAAACAGACAGAGGCAGACAGGGAAAGAGACAGACAGAGATAGACAGGGAAAAAAGGCAGACAGACAGAGACAGAGAAAGAGACAGAGGCAGATAGGGAAACAGACAGAGACAAACATACAGAGACAGGCAGGAGAAAAGGCAGACCGACAGGGAAAGAGACAGACAGGGGAAGAGACAGACAGAGAGAGACAGACAGATAGAGACAGACAAAGAAATACAGAGATAGACAGGGAAAGAGACAAACGGGGAATGAGTCAGACAGAGAGAGACAAAGAGAGACAGGCAGAGAGAGACAGGGAAAGAGACAGACAGGGGAAGAGAAAGACAGAGACAGACAAAGAAATACAGAGACAGACAGGGGAAGAGACAGACAGGGGAAGAGACAGACAGGGGAAGAGACAGACAGACAGGGAAAGAGACAGACCTGGAAAAGAGACAGACCTGGAAAAGAGACAGGCCTGGAAAAGAGACAGACAGACATAGAAACAGACAGCCACAAAGAGAGAGAGAGACAGACAGACACAGAGAGACAGACAGAGATAGAGAGACAGACAGACATGGATAGAGATAGAGACACACAGAGACAGACAGATGACAGAGACTGGGAGAGAGACAGACAGAAGCATAAATCCCTAACTAAAACTTAACATTTAATGATAGTTTTAAAAGGTAAAAAAACACAAATCATGTAAATAGAATGACTCTCTTCTGTGCATAGAGTCAACATTTTGTGTTTGTAAATATGACGGTGCGGATTCCTTTAGCAGACATACACACATACATATGTGACGCCCTGACACTGCAGGTAGTCACACATAGGCCCCCGCATAACAACTTCCCTCACCTAAGTCACACAAAGCCAACCAGAAAACCCTAGTCACCTCCCCCATGGAAAGACAGGCACACCAGTGGGCAGGACCAGACGGAAGGAAACGCCCACCTAGGGGTCTGGAGACCCCGGGGCAGGAAAAAGGAGTCAGTTGTTTTTAAGGAGAGTTGTGGAGTGAGGAGTAAGGAGTGGAGTCCAGGCCTCTGCTTTAGACCTGAGGCTGAACTGACAGGTTAGTTAACCCCGCTTAACTAACTTAAGATAACAAATGGGCTGCAATGCTGAGAACCTGCTTACCTACGTAACTGATGAGGGAGGATGTCGCAAATCCATGGGAAGATGTTCAAGCTCTCCTGCAGTTCTTGGTGGCCCGTACAGTCCGACCACTTCGAATTCTGAAAGGCACTCTTACCCTTTCTACCCTGGAACGAAGCTTAGGCAAATAAACATGCTTGACCCTGGAATTGTTGACTCCGGTCTTCCTTTCATACCCCACACCTCCATTCCCATTTCTTATTTAAAAGTAATTACACAGACACAAATTTATCTTTGGATAATTTTGGCCATAGGAGCCATTTTATTAACAAGAATACATAACCAATAAAATTTGCAATGTGGTAAGGTCCTTGAAGCTACCAAAACCCTGGTGATTCCCATAACCGAGCAATAAAAAACCTCAACTTGCTCCCAGCCGTTACCCACACTGGCTCAGGAGCACCAAATGGTAAGGGTTAATCCTCCGTCAACCCCAACCACACCCCCAGGGGCCCCGACATACCCCGTCGGGGTTCCCCCCCAAAATCACCAGGGGACCATCAATTCTGCCAATGAGGGGATCCATACCCGGATGAATCCCCGAACCAATTTTAAACCAACTTCAAGGACCCACCAATAAACAACACCACAACGAAGGCACCTTGAAACCCTTCAAGTGCCTGAGACCCCCCGCAACCAAAGGGCCCTCTCAATACCTCCCTGCAAGCCAAGAGCCCATAAGTCAGTTCCCACCGCATTAAGGTGTACCCCGTCAGCCAACCAAAATTCCTCTTCCGTCCTTTCCAACTCAACATGCCGTATTGCTATACCCCCGTTCCGACTAACAAACTTCGAGATCGCCCTATTAACCTTCGCCCGCGCCTTGTTCAACCTGTAAACTGACCGCGCTTTCTGCCAACTCTTTCTCGCTACTATCTCCGACCAGACTATCGTTAGACCTGGAAACGACACCCATAACCGTAACAAATCATGTTTGATGTCCTTTATCAAGATTCGAAAAGGACGCCCACCCAAATCATTCCCCCCGGCATGCAACACTAACATGTCAGGAGGTCTGTCCAACCGGGCGTATCTATGCACCTCCTGCAACACCCTGTTCCACCCTAACCCCCGAACACCGAGCCATCGCACGAGAGCCAGGTCCTTCTCAAAACCTAGCTGTCTCCCGTTCCATCTCGCGTCCGCTCGTCGGGCTCCCCAATACACATAAGAGTGGCCAAGGATCCAGACCAGGGAAGGAAGAGGGGGTGCTTCTGCAATACAAAATGTACAGACGACACCATTTTATTGCCTCACCAAACCAAATTGACAAAAAACACACACTCTCACCCCCCCCATTGCTACCCTAATACCCCCCCCCTTTTCCCCTCAATTGCCAACAACCACCTGGGGACGTACATACGACTTAAAGCGCTGCGACTTCCACCTACCAATCTGCTTAACTGTCTCCTCCGGTAGGCCGCATATAGAGGCCTCCGTCGCTGCCCCAATCCGAAAGACTTCGGATCTAACCCCAACGACTTCAAACATGCCCTAAAAACACTCACAAATTGGTATCTCGATAAAAAGGACCCATCCTCGTGACATAATAAGGGGCCATCCACCTTCGGACGGATCTGTTGAAAATTCCCGAGACACTTGAACGGGCACATATCAGATGCCACAACCATCCCCAAACGGACTAGTCTACCCACACCTCTCTGATCAGTTTTCGATTTCCTAATCCAAAATTCAACTCCGTTTTCCACTGACATAATGTCACCCCAATCCAAGCCCCCGGGGAACGCCTTACTGGGCGATACCAACTCCCCAACCCGCAGGGCTCCAAAAAACGCCAAAGAAAAGGCTAACTTAAACAAACTCACCTCAAACGGAGATAGACAAACCCCCCACAACGCCCTACCCAGCCGGGTAGGGACCCAGCCCAGCCCAGCTGGGACCCAGTTTGAGCGAGGAACGGAACAAGTCCTTCCCACACCAAGGTTTGCAGGCCCTACCTCAGTCAGGGTTTCACCCACACTCTACAGCTCCGGAATGTCATGCTCTTCAGCCTCCTCCTCCTCCTGCGCATCCTCATCCACTTTACCCTCCACACCAGTCCCAAGCTGGAAGCACTGCAGCACTGCCTCGGCGAAGCGGCAACAGACTGTGCTGCAGCTAATCTGCATAGGTGACAAACCCCACAATGCAGAAGAGGTGTGGACAGCTCTAAAACAGCATGCAGATCACTGGCTCACACCTCTGAACCTAAAGCCAGGAAAGGTTGTGTGTGACAATGGCCGGAACCTGGTGGCGGCTTTGAGGCGAGGCCAGCTGACACATGTTCCATGCATGGCCCATGTGCTCAACCTCGTGGTTCAGCGGTTTCTAAAGTCATACCCAGAGCTGTCTGATCTGCTGGTAAAAGTTCGCTGCCTGTCTGCACATTTTCGAAAGTCACCTACTGCTTCAGCCGGCCTTGCCGGCTTTCAGCGTCGTTTGCATCTTCCGGCTCACAGACTGGTGTGTGATGTCCCCACGCGTTGGAATTCAACTCTGCACATGTTGATCAGGATATGTGAGCAGAAGAGGGCAGTTGTTGAGTACCTGCATCACCTAAGCCGTCGGGAAATGGGTCAAACTCCACACATAACACCTGAGGAGTGGAGATGGATGTCCGACCTATGTACCATCCTCCAAAACTTTGAGGACTCCACCAAGATGGTGAGCGGCGATGACGCCATTATTAGCGTCACCATACCGCTTCTCTGCCTTCTAAAACGGTCTCTGCTCAAAACCAAACATGATGCATTGCAGGCGGAACACGATGAGTTGGAGCAAGAAACAGTAGTGGGTGTGGGTGATAACACACAGCCCAGCCTCGTCTCATCACAACGTTCAGTGGAGGACTATGACGAGGAGGAGGATGAAGACATGGAGCAACTCTCCGGCCAAATTGAGGATATGACATGCATACCAGTCATATGCTCAGTTCAGCGTGGCTGGCCAGAGGACAGGGTAGATGATGAGGAGGAGGAGGAGGAGGAGGAGAAGGAGGAGGACAGCATGTTCAGTCATCGTGTTGGTCTGGATACTGAAGTGATGGCTGTTAAGAGTCTGGCGCACATGGATGACTTTATGGTAAGCTGCCTGTCTCGTGACCCTTGCGTTAAGAACATCTTGGCCGACAATCATTACTGGTTGGTAACACTGTTAGACCCACGCTACAAGGAGAACTTTATGTCTCTTATTCCCGAGGCGGAGAGGTCAGCCAAAATGCAGCAGTTCCGGAAGGCCATAGTCACGGAAGTAGGCAAAGCATTCCCTTCACAAAACGCTAGCGTCATAATTGTAACACTATTAGTTAAAAGAAAGGGATAAAATGTAAAAAAAAACAAAATAAGGCATGACTTTTTTTTAACATCAAATTTTTTTTTTTTAGATTTAACCAAAGAATGTGCACATTTGTTATAATAAACAAGTGAAAAATGTTGAAAATCAGTCATCCAAAGGTGTGTGAAAAAAATATATATATATGGTACCAATAAAAATGTCACTTTGTCCTGCAAAGAATGCAGCCCCCCAAATTATTTTTTTCCTCTGTGCGGCCCATACACCCAGCCGAGTTTGAGACCCCCTGCCTTACACTATATAGATATCATGTTCATTCCCCATCTATCTTGCTCAGGAGAGCATCTCCCTCCCCCGGCACCAAGAGCAGCTCATATTGAATTGTTACATTGACTAGTAACACTGCACACAGAAATGCACCTTAATATTCCACTGTTAACCCTTTCCTCCCAGCAGTAACACACAACTCCTCACCTTGATATCATGGTGATTTATGGTCAGAATGACTTCAATGCGATCAGTGATTTCTATTCTAGCTCTGCTCACATAGATTTTATATCCACACTCAACTATAGGCCGTTCTTCATATTTTGGGGGCTTTTAGTCAGATATACTAGTTTGTGCCTGTATAGTATTGGTGTAGATGGGAGTGTAGGGCATGGGTTACATGGCACTGTGGTGGGATACTGATGGGAGGTATTGGTGCTGTGTTTGATGCTTCTACTGGGTATTTTCCTACAAATACTGGAACAGCTCACTGCTTAGAATGATCCTTCCCAGCTCTATAATATATTATATATACCCCACAATGCAGGCTCACACACACATTTGTCTCAAGTGTGTTGTAGGGACACAGATACAGTCTTGGTCATGTGACTAAAGGCTACTTTACACACTGCGATATCGGTCCCGATATCGCTAGTGTGGGTACCCGCCCCATCTGTTGCGCGACACGGGCAAATCGCTGCCCATGCCGCACAACACCGACCAGACCCGTCACACATACTTACCTGACCGGCGACGTCGCTGTGACCGGCGAACCGCCTCCTTTCTAAGGGGGCGGTCCGTGCGGCGTCACAGCGACGTCACTGAGCGACCGCCCAATAGCAGCGGAGGGGCGGAGATGAGTGGCCAGAACATCCCGCCCACCTCCTTCCTTCCTCATAGCGGCTGGGAGGCAGGTAAGGAGAGGTTCCTCGTTTCTGCGGTGTCACACGGAGTGATGTGTGCTGCCGCAGGAGCGACGAACTACATCGTTACTGCTGCAGTAACGATAATCGAGAATGGAGACCCATGTCACCGATGAGCGATTTTGCACGTTTTTGCAACGATGCAAAATCGCTCATCGGTGTCACACGCAGCAACATCGCTAATGCGGCCGGATGTGCGTCACAAATTCCGTGACCCCAACGACTCCGCATTAGCGATGTCGCAGCGTGTAAAGCCCCCTTTAGTGGGAGTGGTGTACAGGGTCTTAGCAGTAAAGAGTATTCCATATTTCTGCCAGATACCCACAGAGATATTGAAATCTGAAAAAAGAGACTTCTGCTCATTGAAGGTAAGAACTGCTCACATAGCGTTCAACTCCACAGCAAACGAGTGCTCTAGCACTGGCATCTCAGCAGGGATATTCCCCTACTACACATGTGTGTATGGGTCGCTGTGACAGTTTACAGGACATAACTCAAGGCACCTAGATAGAAGGCAGAGGTACTGGGATTGGTTGGTTTTTGGTGACGGAGGTGCAGGGGCTGGCGCCCATGTGCAGTGCTGGCTAAGGTATATTGATGATATTTTGATTTTTTGGCAGGGCACTGTGGAGCAGCTCGAGACATTTATGGAGGAACTTAATAACAACACCTTTAACATCAGATTGACACATAAGCATAGCAGCAGTTGCGTTGACTTCCTGGATATTAAAATTTCATTCGGTTCTGAGCGAATTGTTCAGACCGACGTCCATAGGAAGGAAACATCAGTCAACGCACTGCTGCATGCTTCTTCTGCTCATACCCCCTCCACCATCCGGGCCGTACCGACTGGCCAGTTCCTCAGGATGAAGCAAATTTGTTCGTCAGACACTGCTTTTGAACAACAGTCTGCCGACCTCCAGCGCCATAGGGGTGGCAAAGGCGGTCTTCCCCCGGTCTGCCTCAGCAACGGACACTAGCCAATAGTGACTAGTGAGATCAAGGGTAGAAAAATAATTTGCAGTTCTCAATGCAGCTAGCGATTCCTCAATACGGGGGAGTGGTGCCGTCCTTCTTCTTTAACAGGACCAACGGAGCTGCCCAAAGGCTACAACTGTCACGGATAACCCCAGCCGCCTTCATGTTGCTCAACATGTCCTTGGTACACTGGTAATGTGAAGGTGGTATTGGCTTATAGCTCTCTTTGATGGGTGGGTGTGCACCTGTGGGGATGTAGTGTTGGACCCCTTTTATTCCCCCAAAATCTAGCGGATGTTTGCTGAAGACTTGCTCGCTCGTATTCTTGCACTACCCTGTGGACCCGCTTCTTGTGATGTGAAGGTGTGGAGTCAGTGCCTACGTGTAATTCCTTACACCACTCCTCTGGCTGACTTGGTGAGCAGTCACTGACTGGGTGGGGTGCAGTAATAGTGGATGCTGCTACTTGGATAGCATGTGTATCTACTGTGAACAGCTTATCAATGGTGGCAAGTCGGGGCAGCTTAACCTCCTGCTCTCCGCAGTTTAACACTCTCACGGGCACTCTTCCCTTCCGCACTAATGAATAAAACTATGATGTAAATATCATATAGATACCCCACAATTGTAAATAAAGGTAGGTTATGGGAAAAGGGGGAACAGGGAAAGAGGAAAATAGTGTAATAAAGTATACCTTCTGGGGGTGAGAGGAAATGGCAGCACAGCCAGTGGAGGTGAAGCAAAAGGAAGCCTGCAACTAAAGAGTTGAGAGCGTTATCACATGGTGACTGAGCCTGATTGTAAAGGGAGCATAGAGTGGAGCATACTCTGGGCACGTTAGAACCCAAGTTCTTAAACCATGAATATGGACCCCTTTTATTCTCCCAAAGTCTAGCGGATGTTTGCTGAAGACTTGCTCGTATTCTTGCACTACCCTGTGGACCCGCTTCTTGTGATGTGAAGGTGTGGAGTCAGTGCCTACGTGTAATTCCTTACACCACTCCTCTGGTTGACTTGGTGAGCTGTCACTGAATGGGTGTGGTGAAGTAACGGTGGATGCTGTGGCTTGGATATCATATTAAATATAGGGACCCCCATACAGTAGTATGAGAAATTTTTTTGTATTCAATGATCGGTATTACCTTCAGGGGCGCGGCACGTGGACGTGCGTTCCATTAGCCTCACTGCATTCCACTCCCATACAGGAAGTGGGCGCAGCTATTACTACGGTCGCACATAAAAGAACCCACAGCCACCACTGCACACAGCTGACTCCACCACTGGAAACCCACTTCTACACCAACGCAGGTAAGACAGGATCGGCACCTCTATGCTCCCGTTACAATCAGGCTCAGTCACCATGTGATAATGCTCTCAACAATTTAGTTGCAGGCTTCCCCTTGCTTCACCTCCACTGGCTGTGCTGCCATTTCCTCTCCCCCCTGGAAGGTATACTTTATTACACTATTTTCCTGTTTCCCTCTTCTCCCTTTTCCCATAACCTACCTTTATCTGCATTTGTGGGGTATCTATATACTATTTATATCACAGTTTTATTCATTAATACGGAAGGGAAGAGTGCGCGTGAGAGTGTTGAACTGCGGAGAGCAAGAGGTTAAGCTGCCCCGATTTGCCACCATTGATAAGCTGTTCACAGTAGATACACATGCTATCCAAGCAGCAGCAGCATCCACCATTACTGCACCCCACCCAGTCAGTGACAGCTCACCAAGTCAGCCAGAGGAGTGGTGTCAGGAATTACACGTAGGCACTGACTACACACCTTCACATCACAAGAAGGGGGTGCAAGTGTGACGCCCTGGACTAGCCAGTTAGTCACAGACATAACACACACACACCCCCTTTCCCGGATAGTTACACTAGTCAGACACAAAACCGTTGTTGCCTCCCTCCAGGGGCTGATGTCCACACCAGGTGGGGCGGAGCCAGGCGGTTGGCCCCACCCACCAAGGAGTTCACAGGCCTGGAGGTGGGAAAACCAGTCAGTTAGTTGAAGTTCAGTTAAGAGTTGAACCGTGGAGGTAGTGAGTTCAGTGAAGAGCCCAGTTTTGGGTAGGAGTGCAAAACTGCTAGTGTCTGGGTCAGATCCCAGGCACTATGGGGAGATAAGGTATGCACACCAGTGACTATGTAAGGGGAATACATGAAATAGCAGAAACTGCTGTGTGAATACTGACTTGAAAAATTCAATAGCTATATGCAAGAGTGAATATGTGAAAAATAGAATCTGGATTACTGCCATGAACATATGAATCAAGAGAAATTTAGCTACTGAATTGATCAATGCAATAGAGCCCCAACACTACGCCAAAGTATTTCTCTACGTTGGGGTCCCTAGCTTGTGTGTGTCCTCTCATGCAGTTAAAAAACCTACCGTGTATGGGAAGCTGAGACCCAGGCTATTTATGCGTATGATATGGATTGGCAATAGGTGTGGTTGGGGAGGGTTCACAAACGAAAAAATACTAACAAATAGGAATAACGTTTGGAACACCATTCTAAGTCCGAACTGGGTGCAAAAACCTAAAAAAACATCACTATGGGGAGATAAGGTATGCACACCAGTGACTATGTAAGGGGAATACATGAAATAGCAGAAACTGCTGTGTGAATACTGACTTGAAAAATCCAATAGCATTAATTCACATAATCCTAGTGACTGCGCACACAACATGGCCAAACGAAAACAAAAGACAGTACCTGGCCATTCAATCAAATGGAAACTCATAGGCAACACAGTCCATTAGACTAGGCAATTACATGCAGCCAAACAAAGTTCATGGGCCTTGCCTCAGAGTCGAACCCACAACCTCTTGGAGAACAAGCAAAGAGCCTACCACTAAACCAACTCAGTGAAGTTGGAAACCGACTCTACATTAATTAACATAATCCTAGTGACTGCGCACACAACATGGCCAAACAAAAGCAAAAGACAGTACCTGGCCTATCAATCCAATGGAAACTCATAGGTAACACAGTACATTGGACTAGGCAATTACATGCAGCCATACAAAGCCCATGGGTCTTGCCCCAGAGTCGAACCCACAACCTCTCATAGCCAGGGAAAAGAGCCTACCACTACACCAACACAGAGAAGTAGGTGAATGACTCTACATTAATTCACATAATCCTAGTGACTGCGCACACAACATGGCCAAACAAAAGCAAAAGACAGTACCTGGCCTATCAATCCAATGGAAACTCATAGGTAACACAGTACATTGGACTAGGCAATTACATGCAGCCATACAAAGCCCATGGGTCTTGCCCAAGAGTCGAACCCACAACCTCTCATAGCCAGGGCAAAGAGCCTACCACTACACCAACACAGAGAAGTAGGTGAATGACTCTACATTAATTCACATAATCCTAGTGACTGCGCACACAACATGGCCAAACAAATGCAAAAGACATTATCTGGCCTATCAATCCAATGGAAACTCATAGGTAACACAGTACATTGGACTAGGCAATTACATGCAGCCATACAAAGCCCATGGGCCTTGCCCCAGAGTCAAACCCACAACTTCTCATAGCCAAGGCAAAGAGCCTACCAATACACCAACACAGAGAAGTGGAAAACCATTTCTACATTAATTCACATAATCCTAGTGACTGCGCACACAACATGGCCAAACAAAAGCAAAAGACAGTACCTGGCCTATCAATCCAATGGAAACTCATAGGCAACACAGTCCATTGGACTAGACAATTACATGGAGACATACAAAGTCCATGGGCCTTGCCTCAGAGTCAAACCCACAACTTCTCGCAGCCAAGCAAAGAGCCTACCACTACACTAACACAGAGAAGTGGGAAACTGATTCTACATTAATTCACATAATCCTACCGACTGCGCACACAACATGGCCAAACAAAAGACAATACCTGGCCTATTCATTCAATGAAAACTCATAGGCAACACAGTCCATTGGACTAGGCAATTACATTCAACCATACAAAGTCCATGGGCTTTGCCTCAAAGTCAAACCCACAACTTCTTGTAACCCAAGGAAAGAGCCTACCACTACACCAACACAGAGAAGAGAATGACTCTACATTAATTCACATAATCCTAGTGACTGCGCACACAACATGACCAAACGAAAACAAAAGACAGTCCCTGGCCTATCAATCCAATGGAAACTCATAGACAACATAGTCCATTGGACTACGCAATTACATGCAGCCATACAAAGTCCATGGGCCTTGCCTCAGAGTCATACCCACAATCTCTGGCAGAACAAGCAAAGAGCCTACAACTTCACCAACACAAAGAAGTAGGAAGCTGCGTCTACATTAATTCACATAATCCTAGTGACTGCGCACACAACATGGCCAAACAAAAGCAAAAGACAGTACCTGGCCTATCAATCCAATGGGAACTCATAGGCAACACAGTTAATTGAACTAGGCAATTACATGCAGCCATACAAACTCCATGGGCCTTGCCTCAGAGTCAAACCCACAACCTCTTGCAGCTAAGCAAAGAGCCTTCCACTACAGCAACACAGAGAACTGGGAAACTGATTCTACATTAATTCACATAATCCTACCGACTGCGCACACAACATAACCAAACAAAAGATAATACCTGGCCAATCAATCCAATGGAAACTCATAGGCAACACAGTCCATTGGACTAGGCAATTACACGCAGCCATATAAAGTCCATGGGCTTTGCCTCAGAGTCAAACCCACAATTTCTCGCAGCCCCAGCAAAGAGCCTACCACTACACCAAGACAGAGAAGTTGGAAACTGAGTTTACATTAGTTCACATAATCCTAGTGACTGCGCACACAACATGGCCAAACAAAAGCAAAAGACAGTACCTGGCCTATCAATCCAATGGGAACTCATAGGCAAAACAGTTATATGAAATAGGCAATTACATGCAGCCATACAAACTCCAGGGGCCTTGCCTCAGAGTCGAACCCACAACCTCTTGCAGCTTAAGCAAAGAGACTACCACTACACCAACACAGAGAAGTAGGTGAATGACTCTACATTAATTCACATAATCCTAGTGACTGCGCACACAACATGGCCAAACAAAAGCAAAAGACAGTACCTGGCCTATCAATCCAATAGAAACTCATAGGCAAAGCAATCAATTGGACTAGGCAATTACATGCAGCCATACAAAGTCCATGGGCCTTGCCTCAAAGTCGAACTCACAACCTCTCGCAGCTCAAGCCAAGAGCCTACCACTACACCAACACAGAGAAATGTAAACCTGACTCTACATTATTTCACATAATCCTAGTGACTGCGCACACAACATGGCCAAACGAAAACAAAAGACAGTAACTGGCCTATCAATCCAATAGAAACTCATAAGCAACACAGTCCATTGGACTAAGCAATTACATGCAGCCATTCAAAGTCCATGAGCCTTGCATTAGAGTCGAACCCACAACCTCTCGCAGCCCAAGCAAAGAGCCTACCACTACACCAACACAGAGAAGTGGGAAACTGACTCTACATTAATTCCCATAACCCTAGTGACTGCGCACACAACATGGTCAAACAAAAGCAAAAGGCAGTACCTGGCCTATCAATCCAATGGAAACTCATAGGCAACATAGTCCATTGGACTAGGCAATTACATGCAGCCATACAAAGTCCATGGGCCTTGCCTCAGAGTCAAACCCACAACCTCTGGCAGAACAAGCAAAGAGCCTACAACTACAAAAACACAAAGAAGTAGGAAGCTGCGTCTACATTAATTCACATAATCCTAGTGACTGCGCACACAACATGGCCAAACAAAAGCAGAAGACATTACCTAGCCTATGAAGCCAATGGAAACTCATAGGCAACACAGTCAATTGAACTAGGCGATTACATGCAGCCATACAAACTCCATGGGCCTTGCCTCAGAGTCGAACCCACAACCTCTCGCAGCCCAAGCAAAGAGCCTACCACTACACCAACACAGAGAAGTTGGAATCTGAGTTTACATTAGTTCACATAATCCTAGTGACTGCGCACACAACATGGCCAAACAAAAGCAAAAGACAGTACCTGGCCTATCAATCCGATGGGAACTCATAGGCAACACAGTCAATTGAACTAGGCGATTACATGCAGCCATACAAACTCCATGGGCCTTGCCTCAGAGTCGAACCCACAACCTCTCGCAGCTTAAGCAAAGAGACTACCACTACACCAACACAGCGAATTAGGTGAATGACTCTACATTAATTCACATAATCCTAGTGACTGCGCACACAACATGGCCAAACAAAAGCAAAAGACAGTACCTGGCCTATTAATCCAATGGAAACTCATAGGCAACGCAATCCTTTGGACTAGGCAATAACATGCAGCCATACAACGTACATGGGCCTTGCCTCAAAGTCGAACTCACAACCTCTCGCAGCTCAAGCAAAGAGCCTACCACTACACCAACACAGAGAAATGTGAACCTGACTCTACATTAATTCACATAATCCTAGTGACTGCGCACACAACATGGCCAAACAAAATCAAAAGGCAGTACCTGGCCTATCAATCCAATGGGAACTCATAGGCAACACAGTCAATTGAACTACGCTATTATATGCAGCCATACAAACTCCATGGGCCTTACCTCAGAGTCGAACCCACAACATCTCGCAGCTTAAGCAAAGAGCCTACCCCTAAACCAACACAGAGAAGTTGGAAACTGACTCTACATTAATTCACATAATCCTAGTGACTGCGCACACAACATGGCCAAACAAAAGCAAAAGACAGTACCTGGCCTATCAATCCAATGGAAACTCATAGGCAACACAGTCCATTGGACTAGACAATTACATGGAGACATACAAAGTCCATGGGCCTTGCTTCAGAGTCAAACCCACAACCTCTCGCAGCCAAGCAAAGAGCCTACTACTACACCAACACAGAAAAGTGGGAAACTGGTACTACATTAATTCACATAATCCTACCGACTGCGCACACAACATGGCCAAACAAAAGCAAAAGTCAGTACCTGGCTTATCAATCCAATGGAAACTCATAGGCAACACAGTCCATTGGACTAGAAAATTACATGGAGACATACAAAGTCCATGGGCCTTGCCTCAGAGTCAAACCCACAACCTCTCGCAGCCAAGCAAAGAGCCTACCACTACACCAACACAGAGAAGTGGGAAACTGATTCTACATTAATTCACATAATCCTACCGACTGCGCACACAACATGGCTAAACAAAAGACAATACCTGGCCTATCAATTCAATGGAAACTCATAGGCAACACAGTCCATTGGACTAGGCAATTACATGCAGCCATACAAAGTCCATGGGCTTTGCCTAAAAGTCAAACCCACAACTTCTCGCAGCCCAAGCAAAGAGCCTACCACTACACCAACACAGAGAAGTGGGAAACTGATTCTACATTAATTCACATAATCCTACCGACTGCGCACACAACATGGCCAAACAAAAAACAATACCTGGCCTATCAATCCAATGGAAACTCATAGGCAACACAGTCCATTAGACTAGTCAAATACATGCAGCCATACAAAGTTCATGGGCCTTGCCTCAGAGTCGAACCCACATCCTCTTGGAGAACAAGCAAAGAGCCTACCACTAAACCAACACAGAGAAGTTGGAAATTGACTCTACATTAATTCACATAATCCTAGTGACTGCGCACACAACATGGCCAAACAAAAGCAAAAGACATTACCTGGCCTATCAATCCAATGTAAACTCATAGGTAACACAGTACATTGGACTAGGCAATTGCATGCAGCCATACAAAGCCCATGGGCTTTGCCCCAGAGTCAAACCCGCAACCTCTCGTAGCCCAAGCAAAGAGCCTACCAATACACCAACGCAGAGAAGTGGAAAACAGATTCTACATTAATTCACATAATCCTAGTGACTGCGCACACAACATGGCCAAACAAAAGCAAAAGACGGTACCTGGCCTATCAATCCAATGGAAACTCATAGGCAACGCAATCAATTGGACTAGGCAATTACATGCAGCCATACAAAGTCCATGGGCCTTGTCTCAGAGTCAAACCCACAACCTCTCTCTGCCCAAGCAAAGAGCCTACCACTACACCAACACAGAGAAGAGCGAAACTGACTCAACATAAATTCACATAATCCTAGTGACTGCGCACACAACATGGCCAAACAAAAGCAAAAGACAGTCCCTGGCCGATCAATCCAATGGAAACTCATAGACAACATAGTCCATTGGACTAGGCAATTACATGCAGCCATACAAAGTCCATGGGCCTTGCCTCAGAGTCAAACCCACAACCTCTGGCAGAACAAGCAAAGAGCTTACAACTACACCAACACAAAAAAGTAGGAAGCTGCGTCTACATTAATTCACATATTCCTAGTGACTGCGCACACAACATGGCCAAACAAAAGCAAAAGACATTACCTGGCCTATCAAACCAGTGGAAACTCATAGGCAACACAGTCCATTGGACTAGGCAATTACATGCAGCCATACAAAGTCCATGGGCTTTGCCTCAGAATCAAACCCACAATTTCTCGCAGCCCAAGCAAAGAGCCTACCACTACACCAACACAGAGAAGTTGGTAACAGAGTTTACATTAGTTCACATAATCCTAGTGACTGTGCACACAACATGGCCAAACAAATGCAAAAGACATTATCTGGCCTATCAATCCAATGGAAACTCATAGGCAACACAGTCCATTAGACTAGGCAAATACATGCAGCCATACAAAGTTCATGGGCCTTGCCTCAGAGTCGAACCCACAACCTCTTGGAGAACAAGCAAAGAGCCTACCACTAAACCAACACAGAGAAGTAGGTAAATGACTCTACATTAATTCACATAATCCTAGTGACTGCGCACACAACATGGCCAAACAAAAGCAAAAGACAGTATCTGGCCTATCAATCCAATTGAAGCTCATAAGCAACATAGTCCATTGGACTAGGCAATAACATGCAGCCATACAATGTCCATGGGCCTTGCCTCAAAGTTGAACTCACAACCTCTCGCAGCTCAAGCAAAGAGCCTACTACTACACCAACACAGAGAAATGTGAACCTGACTCTACATTAATTCACATAAACCTAGTGACTGCGCACACAACATGGCCAAACAGAAGCAAAAGACATTACCTGGCCTACCAAGCCAATGGAAACTCATAGGCAACACAGTCCATTGAACTAGGCAATTAAATGCAGCCATACAAAGTCCATGGGCCTTGCCTCAGAGTCAAACCCACAACTTCTCGCAGCCAAGCAAAGCGCCTTCCACTACACCAACACAGAGAAGTGGGAAACTGATTCTACATTAATTCACATAATCCTACCGACTTCGCACACAACATAACCAAGCAAAAGACAATACCTGGCCTATCAGTCCAATGAAAACTCATAGGCAACACAGTCCATTTGACTAGGCAATTACATGCAGCCATACAAAGTCTATGGGCTTTGCCTCAGAGTCAAACCCACATTTTCTCGCAGCCCAGGAAAAGAGCCTACCACTACACCAACACAGAGAAGTTGAAAACTGAGTTTATATTAGTTCACATAATCCTAGTGACTGCGCACACAACATGGCCAAACAAAAGCAAAAGGTAGTACCTGGCCTATCAATCCAATAGGAACTCATAGGTAACACAGTCAACTGAAATAGGCAATTACATGCATCCATACAAACTCCATGGGCCTTGCCTTAAAGTCGAACCAACAACCTTTCGCAGCTTAAGCAAAAAGCCTACCACTACACCAACACAGAGAAGTAGGTAAAGGACTCTACATTAATTCACATAATCCTAGAGACTGCGCACACAACATGGCCAAACAAATGCAAAAGACATTATCTGGCCTATCAATCCAATGAAATCATAGGCAGCATAGTTCATTAGACTAAGCAAATATATGCAGCCATACAAAGTTAATGAGCCTTGCCTCAGAGTCGAACCCAC
The DNA here is from genome assembly GCF_048569485.1 of Anomaloglossus baeobatrachus. NCBI lineage: Eukaryota > Metazoa > Chordata > Amphibia > Anura > Aromobatidae > Anomaloglossus > Anomaloglossus baeobatrachus. The sequence continues at coordinate 429,768 of NW_027445151.1, read as the reverse complement.
AACCTCTTGGAGAACAAGCAAAGAGCCTACCACTAAACCAACACAGAGAAGTTGGAAACAAACTCTACATTAATTCACAGAATCCTAGTGACTGCGCACACAACATGGCAAAACAAAAGCAAAAGACAGCACCTGGCCTATCAATCCAATGGAAACTCAAAGCTAACACAGTACATTGGACTAGGCAATTACATGCAGCCATACAAAGCCCATTGGCCTTGCCCCAGAGTCGAACCCACACCCTCTCGTAGCCCAAGGAAAGAGCCTACTAATACACCAACACAGAGAAGTGGAAAACCAATTCTTCATTAATTCACATAATCCTAGTGACTGCGCACATAACATGGCCAAACAAAAGACAATACCTGGCCTATCAAACCAATGGAAACTCATAGGCAACACAGTCCATTAAACTAGACAATTACATGGAGACATACAAAGTCCATGGGCCTTGCATTAGAGTCGAACCCACAACCTCTCGCAGCCCAAGCAAAGAGCCTACCACTACACCAACACAGAAAAGTGGAAAACTGATTCTACATTAATTCAAATAATCCTACCGACTGCGCACACAACATGGCCAAACAAAAGACAATACCTGGCCTATCAATTCAAAGGAAACTCTTAGGCAACACAGTCCATTGGACTTGGCTATTACATGCAGCCATACAAAATCCATGGGCTTTGCCTCAGAGTCAAACCCACAATTTCTCGCAGCCCAAGGAAATAGCCTACGATTACACCAACACAGAGAAGTTGGAAACTGAGTTTACATTAGTTCACATAATCCTAGTGACTGCGCACACAACATGGCCAAACAAAAGACAATACCTGGCCAATCAATTCAATGGAAACTCATAGGCAACACAGTCAATTGAACTAGGCAATTACATGCTGCCATACAAACTCCATGGGCTTTGCCTCAGTGTCGAACCCACAACCTCTCGCAGTTTAAGCAAAGAGACTACCACTACATCAACACAGAGAAGTAGGTGAATAACTCTACATTAATTCACATAATCCTAGTGACTGCGCACATAACATGGCCAAACAAAAGCAAAAGACAGTACCTGGCCTATCAATCAAATTGAAACTCATAAGCAACAAAGAGACTACAACTACACCAACACAGAGAAGTAGGTGAATGACTCTACATTAATTCACATAATCCTAGTGACTGCGAACACAACATGGCCAAACAAAAGCAAAAGACAGTACCTGGCCTATCAATCCAATTGAAACTCATAGGCAACATAGTCCATTGGACTAGGCAATAACATGCAGCCATACAAAGTCCATGGGCCATGCCTCAAAGTCTAACTCACAACCTCTCGCAGCTCAAGCAAAGAGCCTACCACTACACCAACACAGAGAAATGTGAACCTGACTCTACATTAATTCACATAATCCTAGTAATGTACTGTGTTACCTATGAGTTTACATTGGATTGATAGGCCAGGTAATGTCTTTTGCTTTTGTTTGGCCATGTTGTGTGCGCAGTCACTAGGATTATGTGAATTATTGTAGAGTCGGTTTCCAACTTCTCTGTGTTGGTTTAGTGGTAGGCTCTTTGCTTGTTCTCCAGGAGGATGTGGGTTCGACTTTGAGGCAAGGCCCATGAACTTTATATGGCTGCATGTATTTGCCTAGTCTAATGGACTGTGTTGCCTATGAGTTTCCATTGGATTGATAGGCCAGGTATCGTCTTTTGTTTGGCCATGTTGTGTGCGCAGTCGGTAGGATTATGTGAATTAATGTAGAATCAGTTTCCCACTTCTCTGTGTTGGTGTAGTGGTAGGCTCTTTGCTTGGCTGCGAGAGGTTGTGGGTTTGACTCTGAGGAAAGGCCCATGGACTTTGTATGTCTCCATGTAATTGTCTAGTCCAATGGACTGTGTTGCCTATGATTTTCCATTGGATTGATAGGCCAGGTACTGTCTTTTGCTTTTGTTTGGCCATGTTGTGTGCGCAGTCACTAGGATTATGTGAATTAATGTAAACTCAGTTACCAACTTCTCTGTGTTGGTGTAGTGGTAGGCTCTTTGCTTGGGCTGCGAGAAGTTGTGGGTTTGACTTTTAGGCAAAGCCCATGGACTTTGTATGTCTCCATGTAATTGCCTAGTCCAATGGACTGTGTTGCCTATGAGTTTCCATTGAATTGATAGGCCAGGTATTGTCTTTTGTTTGGCCGTGTTGTGTGCGCAGTCGGTAGGATTATGTGAATTAATGTAGAATCAGTTTCCCACTTCTTTGTGTTGGTTTAGGGGTAGGCTCTTTGCTTAAGCTGCGAGAGGTTGTGGATTCGACTCTGAGGCAAGGCCCATGGAGTTTGTATGGCTGCATGTAATTGCGTAGTTCAATTGACTGTGTTGCCTATGAGTTCCCACTGGATTGATAGGCCAGGTACTGCCTTTTGCTTATGTTTGGCCATGTTGTGTTCGCAGTCACTAGGATTATGTGAATTAATGTAGAGTCAGGTTCACATTTCTCTGTGTTGGTGTAGTGGTAGGCTCTTTGCTTGAGCTGCGAGAGGTTGTGAGTTAGACTTTGAGGCAAGGCCCATGGACTTTGTATGGCTGCATGTTATTGCCTAGTCCAATGGACTATGTTGCCTATGAGTTTCAATTGGATTGATAGGCCAGGTACTGTCTTTTGCTTTTGTTTGGCCATGTTGTGTTCGCAGTCACTAGGATTATGTGAATTAATGTAGAGTTATTCACCTACTTCTCTGTGTTGGTGTAGTTGTAGTCTCTTTGCTTAAGCTGTGAGAGGTTGTGGGTTCGACTCTGAGGCAAAGCACATGGAGTTTGTATGGCAGCATGTAATTGCCTAGTTCAATTGACTGTGTTGCCTATGAGTAGAGTTGAGCGCGGTTCGTGGTTCTCCAGTTCTAGGCTCGAGTGATTTTGGGGCATGTTCTAGATCGAACTAGAACTCGAGCTTTTTGCAAAAGCTCGATAGTTCTAGAAACGTTCGAGAACGGTTCTAGCAGCCAAAAAACAGCTAAATCATAGCTTGGTTTCTGCTGTAATAGTGTAAGTCACTCTGTGAATCAAACTATTATCACATTTCAGTGTATAGTGTGCGTGAACAGCGCCTTCAGATCACTGCTGTTTCTATAATGGCGATCGCCATTTTTTTTTTTTTTTTCTTGTCTTCCTTCCCTAAGCGCGCGCGTCTTGTGGGGCGGGCCAGCATGTCAGCCAATCACAGACACACACACAACTAAGTGGACTTTGAGCCAGAGAAGCAACGGCATGTGTGATAGGATCTGCATGTCACATGTCCCTGCATTATAAAACCGGACATTTTCCTCCAGGACGCCATTATCTCTTCTGCGTCCTTGGTGTCAGACATCACTGTCGCAGCTCCTTCCTGAGTCCTATCGCTGATACAGCTGTATGCGCTCCATACACAGCGCTGGACAGCATAGGGATAGCACTTTCTAGCAGTCCTTTTAAGGGCTCAAACCGGCAGGGTCAGAGTTAAGGTGACAGGTCCTGAAAACAGCGTCAGCGTCTGTGCAGCCAAGGTCAGGGATTTCCTCCCTGCATTTCCCTATTAGGAGGGAATAGAAAGGCAGGCTTCCATTCCTTTACCCAGAGCACCACAATCCTGCCACTGTACCCTCTTGTCCTCTGCACACTCCAACTGATAACTAAGCCATTATACTAGCAAACACTCAGTGTACCTAGTGGCATCCTATCTGTGGCTATTGGACTTTGCTTTAGTCCCACTAGTGCCAAGACATTTGCAGAACGCATCTGCCTGCGTTGCACACTCCAACTAATTATAACTAAGCCATTATATTAGCACACACTCAGTGTACCTAGTGGCATCCTATACGTGGCTATTGGACTTTGCTATAGTCCCACTAGTGCCAAGACATTTGCAGAGCGCATCTGCCTGCGTTGCACACTCCAACTAATTATAACTAAGCCATTATACTAGCAAACACTCAGTGTACCTAGTGGCATCCTATACGTGGCTATTGGACTTTGCTATAGTCCCACTAGTGCCAAGACATTTGCAGCACGTCTGCCTGCGTTGCATAATCCAACTAATTATAACTAAGCCATTATACTAGCAAACACTCAGTGTACCTAGTGGCATCCTATACGTGGCTATTGGACTTTGCTATAGTCCCACTAGTGCCAAGACATTTGCAGAACGCATCTGCCTGCGTTGCACACTCCAACTAATTATAACTAAGCCATTATACTAGCACACACTCAGTGTACCTAGTGGCATCCTATACGTGGCTATTGGACTGTTGTTTAGTCCCACTAGTGCAAAGACATTTGCAGAGCGCGTCTGCCTGCATTGAACACTCCAACTCATTATAACTAAGCCATTTTACTAGCAAACACTCAGTGTACCTAGTGGCATCCTAAACGTGGCTATTGGACTTTGCTATAGTCACACTAGTGCAAAGACATTTGCAGCACCTCTACCTGCATTGCACACTCCAACTCATTATAACTAAGCCATTATACTAGCAAACACTCAGTGTACCTAGTGGCATCCTATACGTGGCTATTGGACTTTGCTATAGTCACACTAGTGCAAAGACATTTGCAGAGCGCGTCTGCCTGCATTGCACACTCCAACTCATTATAACTAAGCCATTATACTAGCAAACACTCAGTGTACCTAGTGGCATCCTATACGTGGCTATTGGACTTTGCTATAGTCCCACTAGTGCCAAGACATTTGCAGCACGTCTGCCTGCGTTGCACACTCCAACTAATTATAACTAAGCCATTATACTAGCAAACACTCAGTGTACCTAGTGGCATCCTATACGTGGCTATTGGACTTTGCTATAGTCCCACTAGTGCCAAGACATTTGCAGAGCGCATCTGCCTGCATTGCACACTCCAACTAATTATAACTAAGCCATTATACTAGCAAACACTCAGTGTACCTAGTGGCATCCTATACGTGGCTATTGGACTTTGCTATAGTCACACTAGTGGCAAGACATTTGCAGAGCGCATCTGCCTGCGTTGCACACTCCAACTAATTATAACTAAGCCATTATACTAGCAAACACTCAGTGTACCTAGTGGCATCCTATACGTGGCTATTGGACTTTGCTATAGTCCCACTAGTGCCAAGACATTTGCAGAACGCATCTGCCTGCGTTGCACACTCCAACTAATTATAACTAAGCCATTATACTAGCACACACTCAGTGTACCTAGTGGCTTCCTATACGTGGCTATTGGACTGTTGTTTAGTCCCACTAGTGCAAAGACATTTGCAGAGCGCGTCTGCCTGCATTGCACACTCCAACTCATTATAACTAAGCCATTTTACTAGCAAACACTCAGTGTACCTAGTGGCATCCTAAACGTGGCTATTGGACTTTGCTATAGTCACACTAGTGCAAAGACATTTGCAGCACCTCTACCTGCATTGCACACTCCAACTCATTATAACTAAGCCATTATACTAGCAAACACTCAGTGTACCTAGTGGCATCCTATACGTGGCTATTGGACTTTGCTATAGTCACACTAGTGCAAAGACATTTGCAGAGCGCGTCTGCCTGCATTGCACACTCCAACTCATTATAACTAAGCCATTTTACTAGCAAACACTCAGTGTACCTAGTGGCATCCTAAACGTGGCTATTGGACTTTGCTATAGTCCCACTAGTGCCAAGACATTTGCAGAACGCATCTGCCTGCGTTGCACACTCCAACTAATTATAACTAAGCCATTATACTAGCACACACTCAGTGTACCTAGTGGCATCCTATACGTGGCTATTGGACTTTGCTATAGTCCCACTAGTGCCAAGACATTTGCAGCACGTCTGCCTGCGTTGCACACTCCAACTAATTATAACTAAGCCATTATATGTCAGGGCCGGGCGGTCGGGCAGACCCAGGAGGTGGATCCACTGGGCCGAACTCTAAGATGGTGGTAGGGAGTCCGGTAGCTGAAGCACTGATGGGCAGCAGAACAGTCCGTGCAAGTGAAGGTAGCGGAGGAGTCCCTGGGACCACGGAGTCACAGATGGCAGTCCGGGTGACGTAGCTCAGGTTCGGAAGCCAGGATGATGTCAGGCGGGGTCCGGAACCTTTGGAGCGAGATGACGGGTCACCGCAGGGATCCGAGATGGTACGGACTGTCAGATGGCAGACGGACAGCGTGCGGGGCTCGGGATTCAGCAGGACTGGATGGCGAGGCGGGATCAGCTCTAGAAGAGAGATACGTAAGTATGGCAGGAAAACACAAGGAGACCTGACTCCTAGCTCAGAAAACACGAAGATCAGGCCCCGCCCCCTTGGACAAGAACCCCCTTTATACCCCGTACCTGTCTAACCTCATTTCCTGTTAATGGGCGCTGGCCCTTTAAGAAAGGGTCAGTGACCGCGCGCGCGCGCCCTAATGCGCATGCGCGCGGCCCGGGTGCCAGAAGCCAGGGAAGGAGGCTGAGAGGAGGACGCAGGGGAGCCGGCCAGGGCCTGGGAGGCCGTCGGGCGCCGGGATCGGCGGCCAGGGAGCCTAGGAAGGACGGGCACAAGAGACTGGGACGCGGGGAGCGTGGCAGGTGAGCCGGGGAGCGGGACAGGAGACCCGGGAAGGGGAGCCGAGGGCCCGGGGAGCGTGACAGTACCCCCCTCCCCACGCCCCCCTCCCCGCAACCGGGACATGAAGGCACGGATCAGAGGAGAGCCCACGTTCTCCCTGGGTTCCCAGGATCTATCCTCAGGACCATACCCCTCCCAGTCCACCAGGAAGAACTGCCGGCCACGAACAGTCTTCATGGCCACGATATCCCTTGCCGCATAGATGTCGTCCTCAGCAATAGGAGGAGGAGCCGGACTGGCAGCAGCGGAGAAGGGACCAAGGAACACCGGCTTGAGTAGAGAGACGTGGAAGGAGTTGGGTATTTTCATCGTGGTCGGAAGCCTCAGTTTGTAGGAGACCTCATTGATCTTGCTGAGGACCTTAAACGGCCCGATGTAGCGAGGACCCAGCTTGTAGGAAGGTATCTTCAGTCGGATGTACTGGGAAGCAAGCCAGACCAGGTCACCAGGAGAGAAACACGGAGGATCTAGACGCCTTTTGTCAGCGTGTTTCTTCATCCGCTGGGAAGCGCGCCCAAGGGACGCCTTGACAGAGTCCCAAATGGTAGCGAAGTCACGGGCTACAGTATCAGCAGCAGGGACATCCGAAGAAGGGGATATAGGCAACGGGACGGAAGGCTGCAGTCCGTAAACGACATGGAAGGGAGATTTGGAGGACGACTCACTGACGTGGTGGTTATGGGAGAATTCAGCCCAAGGCAGAAGCGTGGACCAGTCGTCGTGATGGGCGTTGACATAGTGACGTAAGAAGGAGGTCAAGATTTGATTGACCCTTTCCACTTGGCCATTAGACTGAGGATGGTAAGCGGAAGAAAAGTCCAGAGTCACTCCCAGATGTTTGCAGAGAGCCCTCCAGAAGCGGGAGGTGAACTGAGTTCCTCTGTCGGACATGATGTGGGAAGGAAAGCCATGCAAGCGGAAGATATGTTGTATATAGGCTTCCGCGAGTTCCTGAGCAGAGGGCAGTCCGGGCATAGGGACGAAGTGAGCCATTTTGGAGAACCGATCCACCACGACCCATATGACTGTGTGTCCGGATGATACTGGCAAGTCCGTAATAAAGTCCATCGCTATGTGTTGCCATGGAACTGAGGGTATCGGCAGAGGCAGAAGACGGCCATAGGGCAGGTGTTTGGGCGTCTTGTTCCTGGCACAAGAGGGGCAGGCAGAGACAAAGGCGGCAACGTCCGTGCGAAGGGATGGCCACCAGTAATGGCGTACAATCGCACCCCATGTTCTCTTCTGGCCTGCATGGCCGGCTGTTTTCGAGGCATGTCCCCAGTGTAACACTTTTTGCCTGTCGGTCTCAGAGACATAGGTCTTCCCGGGTGGTATCTGGGCCAGAGTGACAGGAGCCACCGGAACAATCTTGCTAGGAGAGATGATAGGTTGGGTAGTCTCTTCCTCCTGCTCCAGAGGCATGAGAGACCTAGACAAGGCATCAGCGCGTATATTCTTGTCTGCGGGTCGGAAGTGAAGCTGGAAGTCAAACCTGGCAAAGAATAAGGACCACCTGGCTTGTCGTGGGTTCAGTCGCTGAGCGGACCGCAGGTATTCCAGGTTCTTGTGGTCCGTGTAGATAATCACAGGGTACACTGCTCCTTCCAGGAGGTAGCGCCACTCCTCCAGAGCCAGTTTGACCGCCAATAGTTCTCGGTCACCGATGGTGTAATTACGTTAAGGTGCTGAGAAGCTTTTAGAGAAGAAACCGCAAGTCACCATCTTCCCGGAGGAGGATTTTTGCATGAGCACTGCTCCGGCTCCTGAGGAGGAGGCATCCACCTCTAAGGTGAACTGGCGGTTTAACTCCAGTCGGTGGAGTACAGGAGAGGAGGCGAATGCTCGCTTCAGGGAGCAAAACGCGGCGTCGGCCGCAGGTGACCAGTCCTTTGGATTAGCCTCCTTTTTGGTCAGAGCGGAGAGAGGAGCAGTCAGGGCGGAGAAGTGAGGGATAAACTGGCGGTAGTAGTTGGCAAATCCCAGGAACCGTTGGATTGCCTTCAGTCCAGAAGGGGGAGGCCAGTGGAGGATGGAGGAGACCTTCTTTGGATCCATCTGCAGACCAGTACCCGAGATGATGTATCCCAGGAAAGGAAGAGAAGACTGCTCAAAGACGCACTTTTCATATTTGGCGTAGAGACGATTCTCTCTCAGTCTTTGTAGAACCAGCTTTACGTTCTCTCTGTGGGTCTGGAGGTCCGGAGAGAAGACAAGGATGTCATCCAGATAAACTACTACACATACGTAGAGAAGGTCCCGGAAAATGTCGTTCACCAGTTCTTGGAATACGGCAGGAGCGTTACACAGACCGAAGGGCATCACGCAGTATTCATAGTGCCCATCGCGAGTATTAAACGCGGTCTTCCATTCGTCTCCAGAGCGGATACGAACTAGGTTGTAGGCACCCCGAAGATCCAGTTTGGTGAACACACGGGCTCCTCTGAGCCGATCGAATAATTCGGGGATGAGCGGTAGGGGGTACTTGTTTTTTATGGTAATCTGATTCAAGCCCCGGTAGTCAATGCATGGGCGTAGGTCACCCTCTTTCTTCTTAACGAAGAAGAAGCCTGCTCCCGCAGGAGAGGAGGATCTCCGGATGAATCCCTTTGCCAGGCTTTCCGTGATGTAGGTGGACATGGCCCTGGTTTCGGCTGGAGACAACGGATATATCCGTCCTCGAGGTGGTGTTGTTCCTGGGAGCAGGTCGATGGCGCAATCGTAGGGACGGTGTGGCGGAAGTACCTCAGACTCCTTCTTGTCAAAAACGTCCGCGAAGGACCAATAGGCCGAGGGCAGACCCGGTAGGTACTCAGGAACCGGAGGTCGTCGGACTGGTTGTATAGACTTTAAACATCTTTCATGACAGGCAGAGCCCCAACGGGTGATTTCGCCAGTACCCCAGCTGACTGATGGTTCGTGTGTTCGCAACCAAGGAAGTCCCAGCAGGATTTGATGGGACATGTGTGGAAGGACGTAGAGAGAGATGTTCTCGGTGTGCAGAGCACCGATACGCAGTTCCACCGGCTTGGTGATCCAGGAGATGGTATCAGAGAGGGGTCTCCCATCCACCGAGGCAATCAGTAGGGGCTTCTCGAGTAGAGTAACAGGCAGCTGGTATTTGTCCACCGTGGCCTGCTGGATAAAATTGCCTGCTGCTCCGGAGTCGAGGTATGCCTCAGCCGTGAAGCGCGTCTCTCCTGTTGATACTTGTACCGTCCACATAACTGGGTCTGAGAGAGTCCCAGCACCTAGGGTGGCCTCTCCTACCAACCCTAGGCTTTGGAGTTTCCCGGCCTTTCCGGACAGGAGCGTAGGAGATGTGTGCCCTCTCCGCAGTAAAAGCAGAGGCCCTTGGCGAGCCGCTCTGCTCGACGTTGGTCAGACTGTCGTACTCGGTCAACCTGCATGGGTTCGTGGACAGGAATCCCAGCTGTTGATGACTGTGGCACAGAGGATTTCTGTGGCGGGGAGGAGTGCCGTACCGCACGTCGCTCACGAACCAGCTCTTTGGAGCGCTCCTGAAAACGAATGTCCACTCGAGTGGCTAGGGCAATCAGGGCATCTAGGGTGGAGGGCACGTCACGACCCGCCAACTCATCTTTGATGCGACTCGAAAGTCCTTCCCAGAAGGCGGCTGTCAGGGCCTCATTATTCCACCCGAGTTCAGAAGCCAAAGTGCGGAAACGGATGGCGTATTGGCCCACCGTCAGTGTTCCTTGACGTAGGCGGAGAAGTGATGAAGCAGACGCAGAGGCGCGTCCCGGCTCGTCAAAGGTACTGCGAAAGGCCTGCAGGAACTCTTGAAGATCCTTGGTCATGGGGTCCTCCTTCTCCCACAAGGGGTTCATCCACGCCAGTGCCTCGCCCTCCAGGTGAGACATTATAAAGGCGACCTTGGCTTGGTCGGAGGCGAACAGATGTGGCAGCTGCGTGAAATGAAGGGAACATTGGTTTATGAAGCCCCTGCAGGTCTTGGGATCTCCAGCATAACGAGGTGGTGACGCCAAACGGAGTCGGGAGGCATCCGACGCGGCTGCCACTGGTGCGGGAGCCGTGGATTGCCTAGTGGGGGACCTGGTTGCCGCAGGCGTCATTGATGCTTGTAACGTGTACAGGCGGGTGTCCACGGAGGTCATAAATTGCAGCATGCGGGTCTGGACTTCACGCTGGCGTTGGAGTTCCTCTTGCAGGGCCAATAGTGCTGCAGCGGGATCCATGGCCTGATCTTACTGTCAGGGCCGGGCGGTCGGGCAGACCCAGGAGGTGGATCCACTGGGCCGAACTCTAAGATGGTGGTAGGGAGTCCGGTAGCTGAAGCACTGATGGGCAGCAGAACAGTCCGTGCAAGTGAAGGTAGCGGAGGAGTCCCTGGGACCACGGAGTCACAGATGGCAGTCCGGGTGACGTAGCTCAGGTTCGGAAGCCAGGATGATGTCAGGCGGGGTCCGGAACCTTTGGAGCGAGATGACGGGTCACCGCAGGGATCCGAGATGGTACGGACTGTCAGATGGCAGACGGACAGCGTGCGGGGCTCGGGATTCAGCAGGACTGGATGGCGAGGCGGGATCAGCTCTAGAAGAGAGATACGTAAGTATGGCAGGAAAACACAAGGAGACCTGACTCCTAGCTCAGAAAACACGAAGATCAGGCCCCGCCCCCTTGGACAAGAACCCCCTTTATACCCCGTACCTGTCTAACCTCATTTCCTGTTAATGGGCGCTGGCCCTTTAAGAAAGGGTCAGTGACCGCGCGCGCGCCCTAATGCGCATGCGCGCGGCCCGGGTGCCAGAAGCCAGGGAAGGAGGCTGAGAGGAGGACGCAGGGGAGCCGGCCAGGGCCTGGGAGGCCGTCGGGCGCCGGGATCGGCGGCCAGGGAGCCTAGGAAGGACGGGCACAAGAGACTGGGACGCGGGGAGCGTAGCAGGTGAGCCGGGGAGCGGGACAGGAGACCCGGGAAGGGGAGCCGAGGGCCCGGGGAGCGTGACATTATACTAGCACACACTCAGTGTACCTAGTGGCATCCTATAGGTGGCTATTGGACTTTGCTATAGTCCCACTAGTGCCAAGACATTTGCAGCACGTCTGCCTGCGTTGCACACTCCAACTAATTATAACTAAGCCATTATACTAGCACACACTCAGTGTACCTAGTGGCATCCTATACGTGGCTATTGGACTTTGCTATAGTCCCACTAGTGCCAAGACATTTGCAGCACGTCTGCCTGCGTTGCACACTCCAACTAATTATAACTAAGCCATTATACTAGCACACACTCAGTGTACCTAGTGGCATCCTATACGTGGCTATTGGACTTTCCTATAGTCCCACTAGTGCCAAGACATTTGCAGCACGTCTGCCTGCGTTGCACACTCCAACTAATTATAACTAAGCCATTATACTAGCACACACTCAGTGTACCTAGTGGCATCCTATACGTGGCTATTGGACTTTGCTTTAGTCCCACTAGTGCCAAGACATTTGCAGAACGCATCTGCCTGCGTTGCACACTCCAACTAATTATAACTAAGCCATTATACTAGCACACACTCAGTGTACCTAGTGGCATCCTATACGTGGCTATTGGACTTTGCTATAGTCCCACTAGTGCCAAGACATTTGCAGAACGCATCTGCCTGCGTTGCACACTCCAACTAATTATAACTAAGCCATTATACTAGCACACACTCAGTGTACCTAGTGGCATCCTATACGTGGCTATTGGACTTTGCTTTAGTCCCACTAGTGCCAAGACATTTGCAGAACGCATCTGCCTGCGTTGCACACTCCAACTAATTATAACTAAGCCATTATACTAGCACACACTCAGTGTACCTAGTGGCATCCTATACGTGGCTATTGGACTTTGCTATAGTCCCACTAGTGCCAAGACATTTGCAGCACGTCTGCCTGCGTTGCACACTCCAACTAATTATAACTAAGCCATTATACTAGCACACACTCAGTGTACCTAGTGGCATCCTATACGTGGCTATTGGACTTTGCTATAGTCCCACTAGTGCCAAGACATTTGCAGCACGTCTGCCTGCGTTGCACACTCCAACTAATTATAACTAAGCCATTATACTAGCACACACTCAGTGTACCTAGTGGCATCCTATACGTGGCTATTGGACTTTCCTATAGTCCCACTAGTGCCAAGACATTTGCAGCACGTCTGCCTGCGTTGCACACTCCAACTAATTATAACTAAGCCATTATACTAGCACACACTCAGTGTACCTAGTGGCATCCTATACGTGGCTATTGGACTTTGCTTTAGTCCCACTAGTGCCAAGACATTTGCAGAACGCATCTGCCTGCGTTGCACACTCCAACTAATTATAACTAAGCCATTATACTAGCACACACTCAGTGTACCTAGTGGCATCCTATACGTGGCTATTGGACTTTGCTATAGTCCCACTAGTGCCAAGACATTTGCAGAACGCATCTGCCTGCGTTGCACACTCCAACTAATTATAACTAAGCCATTATACTAGCACACACTCAGTGTACCTAGTGGCATCCTATACGTGGCTATTGGACTTTGCTTTAGTCCCACTAGTGCCAAGACATTTGCAGAACGCATCTGCCTGCGTTGCACACTCCAACTAATTATAACTAAGCCATTATACTAGCACACACTCAGTGTACCTAGTGGCATCCTATACGTGGCTATTGGACTTTGCTATAGTCCCACTAGTGCCAAGACATTTGCAGAGCGCATCTGCCTGCGTTGCACACTCCAACTAATTATAACTAAGCCATTATACTAGCACACACTCAGTGTACCTAGTGGCATCCTATACGTGGCTATTGGACTTTGCTATAGTCCCACTAGTGCCAAGACATTTGCAGCACGTCTGCCTGCGTTGCACACTCCAACTAATTATAACTAAGCCATTATACTAGCACACACTCAGTGTACCTAGTGGCATCCTATACGTGGCTATTGGACTTTGCTATAGTCCCACTAGTGCCAAGACATTTGCAGCACATCTGCCTGCGTTGCACACTCCAACTAATTATAACTAAGTTGCATTGTCAGGGATATTTATTCTTTATTATTCTGCTGTTAATAAAGCTAGACCACCACTGCAATCTTCACCACCTCTCAATTTTTACTACCACATTTTCAGTCCACAATCTTGTCGCAATCAACATGAGTGGCAAAATGACAGATGCTGGTGGAAAGGGGAAGAGGCGTGGTGGAAAAGGCAAAAAAGGTTTTGTCAGTGGGGAAGGTGGCAAAGCTCCATTATCATCTGCTGAAGATAGACCATCTACTAGCAAAAGTAAGATGTCTACTACTTATTGTGGACAATCCGATGTGCTCCCTTTTTTACGGACACGAACAAGAGGAACAAAGGTAGATGATGGGCAAAAAAGGAAAATGCTTGAATGGATCTCAAGTGGTCCAACAAGTGCCCTCTCAGCCACTTCAAGTACCGCATCCAAAAAACACCAGTCCTCTGAGTTGTCATCCCAATCACACTTGATTTCTCCCAGCTCTGAAGTCTCCATCAGCCCTGCACAGTATGGTGGAACTGAGATGGCTGAGTCTGCAGAGCTGTTCAGTCACACTATAGCCTGGGAATCAGAGGTCTGCTCCCAAGCTACAGTGAGTACAGAACAGGAAATGGTCTGCAGTGATGCCCAGAACCTTTGTGACTCAGATTCAGGCCGTGAGGACCAAGTTTCTGAGCATAATGTTGACCCTTTGTCACAAACTGTAACACCTGTGGTTATAGACAATGAGGAACATACTGATGAAGATGAGACGAAGATACCCGATTGGGATGACAACTTAAATATTCGGTCAGGGCAAGAAGAGGCTCGGTCTGAGGGGGAGGGGAGTGCAAACACAACAATTGATGATGACGTTCTAGATCCCACCTACTGTCAACCCCCAGTCAGGCACTCGAGGAGGTCAACAGAGGCGGTGGAGGAGGATGCAACCGACGACGAAGTTACCTTGCGCCTTCCTGGACAGAGTCGGAGCACTGGTAGCATGTCTACAACTGCATCCTCAGCCACCACTCTGCCTATGAGCATTATTCGGGGTGGATCAACAGGTCGCATGGCCTCTAAGCCTTGCCTAGCCTGGTCCTTTTTTCACATCGAAAAAGATCGCCCAACTCATGTGATATGTAACATTTGTCATGATTCTGTTAGTAGAGGTCAAAACCTCAGCAGTTTGACAACTTCTTCCATGAATCGTCACATGACTAAATATCATAAGTCCCGGTGGGAAGCTCACCGTGCTGCAATGCGGCCTAGCGGAGCGAACCATCCACCGCCCGCCCCTTCCAGTGCATCCGCGCGCTCTTCATCTTCTAGGACTGTGGGGACAGCTGTCACACCTGTTTTTCCACGCAAAACTTCCACCACTGTAACCGCAACAGGCAGTTTGCTTGTAAGGTCGTCAGTTGGTTTGGAAGGGGAAACAAGTGAGTGTGTACAGCTCTCTCAGACATCGATAGCACCAACGTTGGATGAAGGCAACATCATGTCTCCGCCTGCACTTTCCTCACAAACCTGCATTTTTCCAGGGACACCCTACTCAACACCGTCTACACACAGCAGCTAGATCTCTGTCCCTCAGATGTGGTCAAATAAAAGGCCACTTCCTCCGACCCATGACAAAGCTAAGAGGTTGACTCTATCCCTCTGTAAGCTGTTGGCTACCGAAATGCTGCCTTTCCGCCTAGTGGACACACAGGATTTTAGAGACCTTATGTCTGTCGCTGTGCCCCAGTACCAGATGCCTAGTCGCCACTACTTCTCTAAGAAAGGTGTGCCCGCGCTACACCAGCATGTCGCACACAACATCACCGCTTCCTTGAGAAACTCTGTGTGTCAACGGGTGCATTTCACCACCGATACTTGGACCAGTAAGCATGGACAGGGACGTTACATGTCGCTGACTGGGCACTGGGTAACTATGGTGATAGATGGTGAAGGGTCTGCTGCACAAGTCTTGCCGTCCCCACGACTTGTGTGTCAATCCTCTGTCTGTCCAAGTTCCGCCACTGCTTCTGCATCCTCCACCTCATCTGGGTCCTCCACCTCCGCCCCAAGCCTGCCTGGTCAGGCCACCAGCGTTCTCACTGCGCAGAAGGAATCACGCACCCCTCATTACTATGCTGGCAGCAGAGCGCAACGGCATCAGGCGGTCTTTAGCTTGACATGTCTTGGTAATAAGAGTCACACAGCTGAGGAGTTGTGGTCAGCTCTGCGGTCCGAGTTTAATAAATGGTTGTCTCCACTCAACCTGCAGCCTGGTAAGGCCGTGTGCGACAATGCTGCAAACCTGGGTGCGGCCCTTCGCCTGGGCAAGGTGACACACGTACCTTGTATGGCTCACGTGTTGAACCTTGTCGTGCAGCAATTTTTAACACACTATCCCGGCCTAGATGGCCTTCTGAACAGGGCACGAAAACTGTCTGCTCACTTCCGCCGTTCAAGCGCCGCAGCTGAGCGACTTGCATCGCTCCAGAAGTCTTTCGGCCTGCCGGTTTATCGCCTGAAATGCGATGTGGCGACACGCTGGAATTCAACTCTCCACATGTTACAGTGACTGTGGCAGCACCGCAGAGCCCTGGTGCAATACGTCATGACGTATAGCCTGGGCCAACGAGATGCAGAGGTGGGGCAGATCACCCTGATGGAGTGGTCTCAGATCAAGGACCTATGCACCCTTCTGCACAGTTTCGACATGGCGACGAATATGTTTAGCTCTGACAATGCCATTATCAGCATGACGATTCCAGTCATTTACATGCTGGAGCACACGCTAAACACTATTCGGAGTCAGGGGGTGGGACAACATGAAGGGGAGGAACTACAGGAGGATTCATATGCGCAAGGGACAACAACATCACCAAGGTCCAGACGTTCATCATCACCAACGCAGCAGGCATGGGACCATGGGGGACAGGGATCGACAAGGGCGCATAGTAGCAGGCGAAATGTTGAGCAAGGTGCAGGAGAACATGAAGAAATGGAGGACAAACTGTCCATGGACATGGAAGACTCAGCGGATGAGGGAGACCTTGGTCAAATTTCAGTTGAAAGAGGTTGGGGTCAGATGTCAGAGGAAGAAAGAACGGGTAGCACCTCTATGCCACAAACACAGCGTGGACTTGGTCCGCATGGCTGCGCAATACACATGAGTGCCTTTTTGTTGCACTACCTCCAACATGACAGTCGTATTGTCAAAATTAGAAGTGATGATGACTACTGGATTGCCACACTATTAGATCCCCGGTACAAGTCCAAATTTTGTGACATAATTCCAGCCATAGAAAGGGACGCACGTATGCAGGAGTATCAGCAGAAGCTGTTACTAGATCTTAGCTCGGCTTTTCCACCAAACAACCGTGCAGGTGCAGGGAGTGAATCTCCCAGTTGTAACTTGACAAACATGGGACGGTCTCGTCATCTTCAACAGTCTACCCGTACCAGTAGGACCGTATCTGGTGCCGGTAACAGCAATTTTATGGAATCTTTTCATAATTTTTTTAGACCCTCTTTTGCAAGGCCACCAGAGACAACAAGTCTGACACATAGTCAACGGCTGGAGAGGATGATACAGGAGTATCTCCAAATGAACATCGATGCCATGACTGTGCAACTGGAGCCTTGCTCCTTTTGGGCTTCAAACCTAGAAAAATGGCCAGAGCTCGCAACTTACGCCTTGGAGATTTTGTCGTGTCCAGCTGCCAGCGTTGTCTCTGAACGTGTATTCAGTGCTGCTGGGTGTGTGCTGACAGATAAGCGCACGCGTCTGTCCAGTGACAATGTGGACAGACTGACGTTCATCAAAATGAACAAGTCATGGATCCAGAAGGAATTTACTACCCCTGTGTCATCCTGGGGAGAGTAAATGCTTGTTGATTTGGAATGTGCTTGATGCAAATCAAAACATCCTGTTTGCAACTAGGGCACAAGTGCTGCCACTGATAAGGTGTCTGTGTGGGGCCCAATTTTTGGAAAAAAAGGGAGACTCCGCTTGGAGTAACCCTTGCTTGCTGTGTTTTTAAAAGAAGCCAAGATGAACAGAGCTGGGATCAGGAAAGACTTTGCTACCTACCCCGGTGTCATCCTGGGGACGGATAAGAATGGCGTATTTTGGAATGTGCTTGATGCAAATCTAGCTGTGAAGTGTACAACTGGGGCACAACTGCTGCCACTGAATGGGTGGGTGTGTAGGGCCCAATTTTTGGAAAAAAAGGGAGACTCCGCTTGGAGTAACCCTTGCTTGCTGTGTTTTTAAAAGAAGCCAAGATGAACAGAGCTGGGATCAGGAAAGACTTTGCTACCTACCCCGGTGTCATCCTGGGGACGGATAAGAATGGCGTATTTTGGAATGTGCTTGATGCAAATCTAGCTGTGAAGTGTACAACTGGGGCACAACTGCTGCCACTGAATGGGTGGGTGTGTGGGGCCCAATTTTTGGAAAAAAAGGGAGACTCCGCTTGGAGTAACCCTTGCTTGCTGTGTTTTTAAAAGAAGCCAAGATGAACAGAGCTGGGATCAGGAAAGACTTTGCTACCTACCCCGGTGTCATCCTGGGGACGGATAAGAATGGCGTATTTTGGAATGTGCTTGATGCAAATCTAGCTGTGAAGTGTACAACTGGGGCACAACTGCTGCCACTGAATGGGTGGGTGTGTGGGGCCCAATTTTTGGAAAAAAAGGGAGACTCCGCTTGGAGTAACCCTTGCTTGCTGTGTTTTTAAAAGAAGCCAAGATGTACAGAGCTGGGATCAGGAAAGACTTTGCTACCTACCCCGGTGTCATCCTGGGGACGGATAAGAATGGCGTATTTTGGAATGTGCTTGATGCAAATCTAGCTGTGAAGTGTACAACTGGGGCACAACTGCTGCCACTGAATGGGTGGGTGTGTGGGGCCCAATTTTTGGAAAAAAAGGGAGACTCCGCTTGGAGTAACCCTTGCTTGCTGTGTTTTTAAAAGAAGCCAAGATGAACAGAGCTGGGATCAGGAAAGACTTTGCTACCTACCCCGGTGTCATCCTGGGGACGGATAAGAATGGCGTATTTTTGAATGTGCTTGATGCAAATCAAAACACCCTGTTTGCAACTAGGGCCCAAGTGCTGCCACTGATGGGGTGGGTGTCTGTGTGGCCCAATTTTTGGAAAAAAGGGAGACTCCGCTTGGAGTAACCCTTGCTTGCTGTGTTTTTAAAAGAAGCCAAGATGAACAAGTCATGGGTCAGCAAAGACTTTGCTACCTACCCCGGTGTCATCCTGGGGACGGATAAGAATGGCGTATTTTTGAATGTGCTTGATGCAAATCTAGCTGTGAAGTGTACAACTGGGGCACAACTGCTGCCACTGAATGGGTGGGTGTGTGTGGGGCCCAATTTTTTGAAAAAAGGGAGACTCCGCTTGGAGTAACCCTTGCTTACATTGTTTTTAAAAGAAGCCAAGATGAACAAGTCATGGGTCAGCAAAGACTTTGCTACCTACCCCGGTGTCATCCTGGGGACGGATAAGAATGGCGTATTTTGGAATGTGCTTGATGCAAATCTAGCTGTGAAGTGTACAACTGGGGCACAACTGCTGCCACTGAATGGGTGGGTGTGTGGGGCCCAATTTTTGGAAAAAAAGGGAGACTCCGCTTGGAGTAACCCTTGCTTGCTGTGTTTTTAAAAGAAGCCAAGATGAACAGAGCTGGGATCAGGAAAGACTTTGCTACCTACCCCGGTGTCATCCTGGGGACGGATAAGAATGGCGTATTTTGGAATGTGCTTGATGCAAATCTAGCTGTGAAGTGTACAACTGGGGCACAACTGCTGCCACTGAATGGGTGGGTGTGTGGGGCCCAATTTTTGGAAAAAAAGGGAGACTCCGCTTGGAGTCACCTTGCGGTGTTTTACATGATTTTAGAATGGCGTGCCATGCCTATATCTGTGTGTCCTCCTCTTTTTCCTTGTCCAGCTGTTTTGTTTTCGCATGAGTATATGTCCTTGTCACTTTCCAATGTGTTTGAGTTGTTTGTCACCTTTAGGACACCTTTGAGGGTGTTTTCTAGGTGTTTTTCTGTGTTTGTGATTGCCTGCCATTGTTTCCTATGCAGTTCGAGTTCGGTTCGTCGAACGTTCGACGAACCGAACTCGAACGGGAGGTCCGTTCGGCGAACCAACCTCGAGCCGAACCGCGACCGGTTCGCTCATCTCTACTTATGAGTTTCCATTGAATTGATAGGCCAGGTATTGTCTTTTGTTTGGCCATGTTGTGTGCGCAGTCACTAGGATTATGTGAACTAATGTAAACTCAGTTTCTAACTTCTCTGTGTTGGTGTAATCGTAGGCTATTTCCTTGGGCTGCGAGAAATTGTGGGTTTGACTCTGAGGCAAAGCCCATGGACTTTGTATGGCTGCATGTAATTGCCAAGTCCAATGGACTGTGTTGCCTATGAGTTTCCTTTGAATTGATAGGCCAGGTATTGTCTTTTGTTTGGCCATGTTGTGTGCGCAGTCAGTAGGATTATTTGAATTAATGTAGAATCAGTTTCCCACTTCTCTGTGTTGGTGTAGTGGTAGGCTCTTTGCTTGCGCTGCGAGAGGTTGTGAGTTCGACTTTGAGGCAAGGCCCATGGACATTGTATGGCTGCATGTTATTGCCTAGTCCAATGGACTATGTTGCTTATGAGCTTCAATTGGATTGATAGGCCAGATACCGTCTTTTGCTTTTGTTTGGCCATGTTGTGTGCGCAGTCACTAGGATTATGTGAATTAATGTAGAGTCAATCACCTACTTCTCTGTGTTGGTTTAGTGGTAGGCTCTTTGCTTGTTCTCCAAGAGGTTGTGGGTTCGACTCTGAGGCAAGGCCCATGAACTTTGTATGGCTGCATGTGTTTGCCTAGTTTAATGGACTGTGTTGCCTATGAGTTTCCATTGGATTGATAGGCCAGATAATGTCTTTTGCATTTGTTTGGCCATGTTGTGTGCACAGTCACTAGGATTATGTGAACTAATGTAAACTCTGTTACCAACTTCTCTGTGTTGGTGTAGTGGTAGGCTCTTTGCTTGGGCTGCGAGAAATTGTGGGTTTGACTCTGAGGCAAAGCCCATGGACTTTGTATGGCTGCATGTAATTGCCTAGTCCAATGGACTGTGTTGCCTATGAGTTTCCATTGGTTTGATAGGCCAGGTAATGTCTTTTGCTTTTGTTTGGCCATGTTGTGTGCGCAGTCACTAGGAATATGTGAATTAATGTAGACGCAGCTTCCTACTTTTTTGTGTTGGTGTAGTTGTAAGCTCTTTGCTTGTTCTGCCAGAGGTTGTGGGTTTGACTCTGAGGCAAGGCCCATGGACTTTGTATGGCTGCATATAATTGCGTAGTTCAATTGACTGTGTTGCCTATGAGTTCCCATTGGATTGATAGGCCAGGTACTGCCTTTTGCTTTTGTTTGGCCATGTTGTGTGCGCAGTCACTAGGATTATGTGAATTTATGTTGAGTCAGTTTCGCTCTTCTCTGTGTTGGTGTAGTGGTAGGCTCTTTGCTTGGGCTGAGAGAGGTTGTGGGTTTGACTCTGAGACAAGGCCCATGGACTTTGTATGGCTGCCTGTAATTGCCTAGTCCAATTGATTGCGTTGCCTATGAGTTTCCATTGGATTAATAGGCCAGGTACCGTCTTTTGCTTTTGTTTGGCCATGTTGTGTGCGCAGTCACTAGGATTATGTGAATTAATGTAGAATCTGTTTTCCACTTCTCTGTGTTGGTGTATTGGTAGGCTCTTTGCTTGGGCTACGAGAGGTTGTGGGTTTGACTATGGGGCAAGGCCCATGGGCTTTGTATGGCTGCATGCAATTGCCTAGTCCAATGTACTGTGTTACCTATGAGTTTACATTGGATTGATAGGCCAGGTAATGTCTTTTGCTTTTGTTTGGCCATGTTGTGTGCGCAGTCACTAGGATTATATGAATTAATGTAGAGTCAGTTTTCAACTTCTCTGTGTTGGTTTAGTGGTAGGCTCTTTGCTTGTTCTCCAAGAGGATGTGGGTTCGACTCTGAGGCAAGGCCCATGAACTTTGTATGGCTGCATGTATTTGCCTAGTCTAATGGACTGTGTTGCCTATGTGTTTCCATTGGATTGATATGCCAGGTATTGTCTTTTGTTTGGCCATGTTGTGTGCGCAGTCGGTAGGATTATGTGAATTAATGTAGAATCAGTTTCCCACTTCTCTGTGTTGGTGTAGTGGTAGGCTCTTTGCTTGGGCTGCGAGAAGTTGTGGGTTTGACTTTTAGGCAAAGACCATGGACTTTGTATGGCCGCATGTAATTGCCTAGTCCAATGGACTGTGTTGCCTATGAGTTTCCATTGAATTGATAGGCCAGGTATTGTCTTTTGTTTAGCCATGTTGTGTGCGCAGTCGGTAGGATTATGTGAATTAATGAAGAAACAGTTTCCCACTTCTCTGTGTTGGTGTAGTGGTAGGCTCTTTGCTTGGCTGCGAGAGGTTGTGGGTTTGACTCTGAGGCAAGGCCCATGGACTTTGTATGTCTCCGTGTAATTTTCTAGTCCAAAGGACTGTGTTGCCTATGAGTTTCCATTGTATTGATAAGCCAGGTACTGACTTTTGCTTTTGTTTGGCCATGTTGTGTGCGCAGTCGGTAGGATTATGTGAATTAATGTAGTACCAATTTCCCACTTTTCTGTGTTGGTGTAGTAGTAGGCTCTTTGCTTGGCTGCGAGAGGTTGTGGGTTTGACTCTGAGGCAAGGCCCATGGACTTTGTATGTCTCCATGTAATTGTCTAGTCCAATGGACTGTGTTGCCTATGAGTTTCCATTGGATTGATAGGCCAGGTACTGTTTTTTGCTTTTGTTTGGCCATGTTGTGTGCGCAGTCACTAGTATTATGGGAATTAATGTAGAGTCGGTTTCCAACTTCTCTGTGTTGTTTTAGGGGTAGGCTCTTTGCTTAAGCTGCGAGAGGTTGTTGGTTCGACTCTGAGGCAAGGCCCATGGAGTTTGTATGGCTGCATATAATTGCGTAGTTCAATTGACTGTGTTGCCTATGAGTTCCCATTGGATTGATAGGCCAGGTACTGCCTTTTGCTTTTGTTTGGCCATGTTGTGTGCGCAGTCACTAGGATTATGTGAATTAATGTAGAGTCAGGTTCACATTTCTCTGTGTTGGTGTAGTGGTAGGCTCTTTGCTTGAGCTGCGAGAGGTTGTGAGTTCGACTTTGAGGCAAGGCCCATGAACGTTGTATGGCTGCATGTTATTGCCTAGTCCAATGGACTATGTTGCCTATGAGTTTTAATTGGAATGATAGGCCAGGTACTGTCTTTTGCTTTTGTTTGGCCATGTTGTGTGCGCAGTCACTAGGATTATGTGAATTAATGTAGAGTCAGTTTCACACTTCTCTGTGTTGCTGTAGTGGTAGGCTTTTTTCTTGGGCTGCGAGAGGTTGTGGGTTTGACTCTGAGGCAAGGCCCATGGACTTTGTATGGCTGCATGTAATTGCATAGTCCAATGGACTGTGTTACCTATGAGTTTCCATTGGATTGATAGGCCAGGTATTGACTTTTGCTTTCGTTTGGCCATGTTGTGTGCACAGTCACTAGGATTATGTGAATTAATGTAGAGTCAGTTTCACATTTCTCTGTGTTGGTGTAGTGGTTGGCTCTTTGCTTGGGCTGCGTAGATGTTGTGGGTTTGACTCTGGAGCAAGGCCCATGGACTTATTATGGCTGTATGTAATTGCCTAGTCTAATGGACTGTGTTGCCTATGAGTTTCCATTGGATTGATAGGCCAGGTACTGTCTTTTGCTTTCGTTTGGCCATGTTGTGTGCGCAGTCACTAGGATTATGTGAGTTAATGAAGAGTCAGTTTCAAACTTCTATGTGTTGGTGTAGTGGTAGGCTCTTTGCTTTGGCTGCGAGAAGTTGTGGGTTTGACTCTAATGCAAGGTTCATGGACTTTGTATAACTGCATGTAATTGCCTAGTCCAATGGACTGTGTTGCCTATGAGTTTCCATTGGATTGATAGGCCAGGTATTGACTTTTGCTTTCGTTTGGCCATGTTGTGTGCGCAGTCACTAGGATTATGTGAATTAATGTAGAGTCAGTTTCACATTTCTCTGTGTTGGTGTAGTGGTAGGATCTTTGCTTGGGCTGCGAGAAGTTGTGGGTTTGACTCTGAGGCAAGGCCCATGGACTTTTTATGGCTGCATGTAATTGCCTAGTCCAATGGACTGTGTTGCCTATTAGTTTCCAATGGATTGATAGGCCAGGTACTGCCTTTTGTTTTTGTTTGGCCATGTTGTGTGCGCAGTCACTAGGATTATGTGAATTAATGTAGACGCAGCTTCCTACTTCTTTGTGTTGGTGTAGTTGTAGGCTCTTTGCTTGTTCTGCCAGAGGTTGTGGGTTTGACTCTGAGGCAAGGCCCATGGACTTTGTGAGGCTGCATGTAATTGCCTATTCCAATGGACTATGTTGTCTATGAGTTTCCATTGGATTGATAGGCAAGGGACTGTCTTTTGCTTTTGTTTGGCCATGTTGTGTGCGCAGTCACTAGGATTATGTGAATTTATGTTGAGTCAGTTTCGCACTTCTCTGTGTTGGTGTAGTGGTAGGCTCTTTGCTTGGGCTGTGAGAGGTTGTGGGTTTGACTCTGAGGCAAGGCCCAGGGACTTTTCTATGGCTGCATGTAATTGCCTAGTCCAATGGTTTGATAGGCTAGGTACTGTCTTTTGTTTTCGTTTGGCCATGTTTTGTGCGCAGTCACTAGGATTATGTGAGTTAATGTAGAGACAGTTTCACACTTCTCTGTGTTGCTGAAGTAGTAGGCTTTTTTGTTGGGCTGCGAGAGGTTGTGAGTTCGACTCTGAGGCAAGGCCCATGGACTTTGTATGGCTGCATGTAATTGCATAGTCCAATGGACTGCGTTACCTATGAGTTTCCATTGGATTGATAGGCCAGGTGCTTTCTTTTGCTTTTGTTTGGCCATGTTGTGTGCGCAGTCACTAGGAATATGTGAATTAATGTAGAGTCAGTTTCACATTTCTCTTTGTAGGTGTAGTGGTAGGCTCTTTGCTTGGGCTGTGAGAGGTTGTGGGTTTGACTCTGAGGCAAGGCCCATGGACTTTTTATGGCTGCATGTAATTGCCTAGTCCAATGGACTGTGTTGCCTATGAGTTTCCATTGGATTGATAGGCCAGGTATTGACTTTTGCTTTCGTTTGGCCATGTTGTGTGCGCAGTCACTAGGATTATGTGAATTAATGTAGAGGCAGGTTCACATTTCTCTGTGTTGGTGTAGTGGTAGGCTCTTTGCTTGAGCTGCGAGAGGTTGTGAGTTCGACCATGAGGCAAGGCCCATGGACTTTGTATGGCTGCATGTTATTGCCTAGTCCAATGGACTGTGTTGCCTATGAGTTTCCATTGGATTGATAAGCCAGGTACTGTCTTTTGCTTTCGTTTGGCCATGTTGTGTGCGCAGTCGGTAGGATTATGTGAATTAATGTAGAATCAGTTTCCCACTTCTCTGTATTGGTGTAGTGGTAGGCTCTTTGCTTGGCTGCGAGAGGTTGTGGGTTTGACTCTGAGGCAAGGCCCATGGACTCTGTATGTCTCCATGTAATTGTCTAGTCCAATGGACTGTGTTGCCTATGAGTTTCCATTGGATTGATAGGCCAGGTACTGTCTTTTGCTTTTGTTTGGCCATGTTGTGTGCGCAGTCACTAGGATTATGTGAATTAATGTAGAGTAGGTTTCCAACTTCTCTGTGTTGGTTTAGTGGTAGGCTCTTTGCTTGTTCTCCAAGAGGTTGTGGGTTTGACTCTGAGGCAAGGCCCATGAACTTTGTATGGCTGCATGTATTTGCCTAGTCTAATGGACTGTGTTGCCTATGAGTTTCCATTGGATTGATAGGCCAGATAATGTCTTTTGCATTTGTTTCGCCATGTTGTGTGCACAGTCACTAGGATTATGTGAACTAATGTAAACTCAGTTTCCATCTTGTCTGTGTTGGTGTAGTGGTAGGCTGTTTGCTTGGGCTGCGAGAACTTGTGGGTTTGACTCTGAGGCAAAGCCCATGGACTTTGTATGGCTGCATGTAATTGTTTAGTCCAATGGACTGTGTTGCCTATGAGTTTCCATTGGCTTGATTGGCCAGGTAATGTCTTTTGCTTTTGTTTGGCCATGTTGTGTGCGCAGTCTCTAGGAATATGTGAATTAATGTAGACGCAGCTTCCTACTTTTTTGTGTTGGTGTAGTTGTAAGCTCTTTGCTTGTTCTGCCAGAGGTTGTGGGTTTGACTCTGAGGCAAGGCCCATGGACTTTTTATGGCTGCATGTAATTGCCTAGTCCAATGGACTGTGTTGCCTATTAGTTTCCAATTGATTGATAGGCCAGGTACTGTCTTTTGTTTTTGTTTGGCCATGTTGTGTGCGCAGTCACTAGGATTATGTGAATTAATGTAGACGCAGCTTCCTACTTCTTTGTGTTGGTGTAGTTGTAGGCTCTTTGCTTGTTCTGCCAGAGGTTGTGGGTTTGACTCTGAGGCAAGGCCCATGGACTTTGTGAGGTTGCATGTAATTGCCTATTCCAATGGACTATGTTGTCTATGAGTTTCCATTGGATTGATAGGCAAGGGACTGTCTTTTGCTTTTGTTTGGCCATGTTGTGTGCGCAGTCACTAGGATTATGTGAATTTATGTTGAGTCAGTTTCGCACTTCTCTGTGTTGGAGTAGTGGTAGGCTCTTTGCTTGGGCTGTGAGAGGTTGTGGGTTTGACTCTGAGGCAAGGCCCAGGGACTTTGTATGGCTGCATGTAATTGCCTAGTCCTATGGATTGATAGGCCAGGTACTGTCTTTTCTTTTCGTTTGGCCATGTTTTGTGCGCAGTCACTAGGATTATGTGAGTTAATGTAGAGACAGTTTCACACTTCTCTGTGTTGCTGAAGTAGTAGGCTTTTTTGTTGGGCTGCGAGAGGTTGTGAGTTCGACTCTGAGGCAAGGCCCATGGACTTTATATGGCTGCATGTAATTGCATAGTCCAATGGACTGCGTTACCTATGAGTTTCCATTGGATTGATAGGCCAGGTGCTTTCTTTTGCTTTTGTTTGGCCATGTTGTGTGCGCAGTCACTAGGAATATGTGAATTAATGTAGAGTCAGTTTCACATTTCTCTTTGTAGGTGTAGTGGTAGGCTCTTTGCTTGGGCTGTGAGGGGTTGTGGGTTTGACTCTGAGGCAAGGCCCATGGACTTTTTATGGCTGCATGTAATTGCCTAGTCCAATGGACTGTGTTGCCTATGAGTTTCCATTGGATTGATAGGCCAGGTATTGACTTTTGCTTTCGTTTGGCCATGTTGTGTGCGCAGTCACTAGGATTATGTGAATTAATGTAGAGGCAGGTTCACATTTCTCTGTGTTGGTGTAGTGGTAGGCTCTTTGCTTGAGCTGCGAGAGGTTGTGAGTTCGACTTTGAGGCAAGGCCCATGGACTTTGTATGGCTGCATGTTATTGCCTAGTTCAATGGACTGTGTTGCCTATGAGTTTCCATTGGATTGATAAGCCAGGTACTGTCTTTTGCTTTCGTTTGGCCATGTTGTGTGCGCAGTCGGTAGGATTATGTGAATTAATGTAGAATCAGTTTCCCACTTCTCTGTATTGGTGTAGTGGTAGGCTCTTTGCTTGGCTGCGAGAGGTTGTGGGTTTGACTCTGAGGCAAGGCCCATGGACTCTGTATGTCTCCACGTAATTGTCTAGTCCAATGGACTGTGTTGCCTATGAGTTTCCATTGGATTGATAGGCCAGGTACTGTCTTTTGCTTTTGTTTGGCCATGTTGTGTGCGCAGTCACTAGGATTATGTGAATTAATGTAGAGTCAGTTTCCAACTTCTCTGTGTTGGTTTAGTGGTAGGCTCTTTGCTTGTTCTCCAAGAGGTTGTGGGTTCGACTCTGAGGCAAGGCCCATGAACTTTGTATGGCTGCATGTATTTGCCTAGTCTAATGGACTGTGTTGCCTATGAGTTTCCATTGGATTGATAGGCCAGATAATGTCTTTTGCATTTGTTTCGCCATGTTGTGTGCACAGTCACTAGGATTATGTGAACTAATGTAAACTCAGTTTCCATCTTGTCTGTGTTGGTGTAGTGGTAGGCTGTTTGCTTGGGCTGCGAGAACTTGTGGGTTTGACTCTGAGGCAAAGCCCATGGACTTTGTATGGCTGCATGTAATTGTTTAGTCCAATGGACTGTGTTGCCTATGAGTTTCCATTGGCTTGATTGGCCATGTAATGTCTTTTGCTTTTGTTTGGCCATGTTGTGTGCGCAGTCTCTAGGAATATGTGAATTAATGTAGACGCAGCTTCCTACTTTTTTGTGTTGGTGTAGTTGTAAGCTCTTTGCTTGTTCTGCCAGAGGTTGTGGGTTTGACTCTGAGGCAAGGCCCATGGACTTTGTATGGCTGCATGTAATTGCCTAGTCCAATGGACTATGTTGTATATGAGTTTCCGGTTATCTTGCAATCCCGAGATAATCGTCTCCATGCTCCAAATCCATTTTAAAGCCATTTTTAAGGCATTTCGCGCATACATGAAATGAACACATTTTTCTCCAAAACTATAACAGATGCAAGCTTGTCCTGTTTGGTGGAGATGATATTTAATAAAATAAGTAGAAATCCACTAAAAGTTTTGTTTGGTTATCTTGCAATCCCGAGATAATCGTCTCCATGCTCCAAATCCATTTTAAAGCCATTTTTAAGGCATTTCGCGCATACATGAAATGAACACATTTTTCTCCAAAACTATAACAGATGCAAGCTTGTCCTGTTTGGTGGAGATGATATTTAATAAAATAAGTAGAAATCCACTAAAAGTTTTGTTTGGTTATCTTGCAATCCCGAGATAATCGTCTCCATGCTCCAAATCCATTTTAAAGCCATTTTTAAGGCATTTCGCGCATACATGAAATGAACACATTTTTCTCCAAAACTATAACAGATGCAAGCTTGTCCTGTTTGGTGGAGATGATATTTAATAAAATAAGTAGAAATCCACTAAAAGTTTTGTTTGGTTGTCTTGCAATCCCGAGATAATCGTCTCCATGCTCCAAATCCATTTTAAAGCCATTTTTAAGGCATTTCGCGCATACATGAAATGAACACATTTTTCTCCAAAACTATAACAGATGCAAGCTTGTCCTGTTTGGTGGAGATGATATTTAATAAAATAAGTAGAAATCCACTAAAAGTTTTGTTTGGTTATATTGCAATCCCGAGATAATCGTCTCCATGCTCCAAATCCATTTTAAAGCCATTTTTAAGGCATTTCGCGCATACATGAAATGAACACATTTTTCTCCAAAACTATAACAGATGCAAGCTTGTCCTGTTTGGTGGAGATAATATTTAATAAATAAGTAGAAATCTACTAAAAGTTTCGTTTGTTTATATTGCCATCCTGAGATAATCGTCTCCATGCTCCAAATCCATTTTAAAGCCATTTCAAAGGCATTTTGCGCATACATGAAATTAACACATTTTTCTCCAAAACTATAACACTTGCAAGCTTGTCCTGTTTGGTGGAGATGATATTTAATAAAATAAGTAGAAATCCACTAAAAGTTTTGTTTGGTTATCTTGCAATCCTGAGATAATCGTCTCCATGCTCCAAATCCATTTTAAAGCCATTTTTAAGGCATTTCGCGCATACATGAAATGAACACATTTTTCTCCAAAACTATAACAGATGCAAGCTTGTCCTGTTTGGTGGAGATGATATTTAATAAAATAAGTAGAAATCCACTAAAAGTTTTGTTTGGTTATCTTGCAATCCCGAGATAATCGTCTCCATGCTCCAAATCCATTTTAAAGCCATTTTTAAGGCATTTCGCGCATACATGAAATGAACACATTTTTCTCCAAAACTATAACAGATGCAAGCTTGTCCTGTTTGGTGGAGATGATATTTAATAAAATAAGTAGAAATCCACTAAAAGTTTTGTTTGGTTATCTTGCAATCCCGAGATAATCGTCTCCATGCTCCAAATCCATTTTAAAGCCATTTTTAAGGCATTTCGCGCATACATGAAATGAACACATTTTTCTCCAAAACTATAACAGATGCAAGCTTGTCCTGTTTGGTGGAGATGATATTTAATAAAATAAGTAGAAATCCACTAAAAGTTTTGTTTGGTTATCTTGCAATCCCGAGATAATCGTCTCCATGCTCCAAATCCATTTTAAAGCCATTTTTAAGGCATTTCGCGCATACATGAAATGAACACATTTTTCTCCAAAACTATAACAGATGCAAGCTTGTCCTGTTTGGTGGAGATGATATTTAATAAAATAAGTAGAAATCCACTAAAAGTTTTGTTTGGTTATCTTGCAATCCCGAGATAATCGTCTCCATGCTCCAAATCCATTTTAAAGCCATTTTTAAGGCATTTCGCGCATACATGAAATGAACACATTTTTCTCCAAAACTATAACAGATGCAAGCTTGTCCTGTTTGGTGGAGATGATATTTAATAAAATAAGTAGAAATCCACTAAAAGTTTTGTTTGGTTATATTGCAATCCCGAGATAATCGTCTCCATGCTCCAAATCCATTTTAAAGCCATTTTTAAGGCATTTCGCGCATACATGAAATGAACACATTTTTCTCCAAAACTATAACAGATGCAAGCTTGTCCTGTTTGGTGGAGATAATATTTAATAAAATAAGTAGAAATCTACTAAAAGTTTCGTTTGTTTATATTGCCATCCTGAGATAATCGTCTCCATGCTCCAAATCCATTTTAAAGCCATTTCAAAGGCATTTTGCGCATACATGAAATGAACACATTTTTCTCCAAAACTATAACACTTGCAAGCTTGTCCTGTTTGGTGGAGATGATATTTAATAAAATAAGTAGAAATCCACTAAAAGTTTTGTTTGGTTATCTTGCAATCCCGAGATAATCGTCTCCATGCTCCAAATCCATTTTAAAGCCATTTTTAAGGCATTTCGCGCATACATGAAATGAACACATTTTTCTCCAAAACTATAACAGATGCAAGCTTGTCCTGTTTGGTGGAGATGATATTTAATAAAATAAGTAGAAATCCACTAAAAGTTTTGTTTGGTTATCTTGCAATCCCGAGATAATCGTCTCCATGCTCCAAATCCATTTTAAAGCCATTTTTAAGGCATTTCGCGCATACATGAAATGAACACATTTTTCTCCAAAACTATAACAGATGCAAGCTTGTCCTGTTTGGTGGAGATGATATTTAATAAAATAAGTAGAAATCCACTAAAAGTTTTGTTTGGTTATCTTGCAATCCCGAGATAATCGTCTCCATGCTCCAAATCCATTTTAAAGCCATTTTTAAGGCATTTCGCGCATACATGAAATGAACACATTTTTCTCCAAAACTATAACAGATGCAAGCTTGTCCTGTTTGGTGGAGATGATATTTAATAAAATAAGTAGAAATCCACTAAAAGTTTTGTTTGGTTATCTTGCAATCCCGAGATAATCGTCTCCATGCTCCAAATCCATTTTAAAGCCATTTTTAAGGCATTTCGCGCATACATGAAATGAACACATTTTTCTCCAAAACTATAACAGATGCAAGCTTGTCTTGTTTGGTGGAGATGATATTTAATAAAATAAGTAGAAATCCACTAAAAGTTTTGTTTGGTTATCTTGCAATCCCGAGATAATCGTCTCCATGCTCCAAATCCATTTTAAAGCCATTTTTAAGGCATTTCGCGCATACATGAAATGAACACATTTTTCTCCAAAACTATAACAGATGCAAGCTTGTCCTGTTTGGTGGAGATAATATTTAATAAAATAAGTAGAAATCTACTAAAAGTTTCGTTTGTTTATATTGCCATCCTGAGATAATCGTCTCCATGCTCCAAATCCATTTTAAAGCCATTTCAAAGGCATTTTGCGCATACATGAAATGAACACATTTTTCTCCAAAACTATAACACTTGCAAGCTTGTCCTGTTTGGTGGAGATGATATTTAATAAAATAAGTAGAAATCCACTAAAAGTTTTGTTTGGTTATCTTGCAATCCCGAGATAATCGTCTCCATGCTCCAAATCCATTTTAAAGCCATTTTTAAGGCATTTCGCGCATACATGAAATGAACACATTTTTCTCCAAAACTATAACAGATGCAAGCTTGTCCTGTTTGGTGGAGATGATATTTAATAAAATAAGTAGAAATCCACTAAAAGTTTTGTTTGGTTATCTTGCAATCCCGAGATAATCGTCTCCATGCTCCAAATCCATTTTAAAGCCATTTTTAAGGCATTTCGCGCATACATGAAATGAACACTTTTTCTCCAAAACTATAACAGATGCAAGCTTGTCCTGTTTGGTGGAGATGATATTTAATAAAATAAGTAGAAATCCACTAAAAGTTTTGTTTGGTTATCTTGCAATCCCGAGATAATCGTCTCCATGCTCCAAATCCATTTTAAAGCCATTTTTAAGGCATTTCGCGCATACATGAAATGAACACATTTTTCTCCAAAACTATAACAGATGCAAGCTTGTCTTGTTTGGTGGAGATGATATTTAATAAAATAAGTAGAAATCCACTAAAAGTTTTGTTTGGTTATCTTGCAATCCCGAGATAATCGTCTCCATGCTCCAAATCCATTTTAAAGCCATTTGTAAGGCATTTCGCGCATACATGAAATGAACACATTTTTCTCCAAAACTATAACAGATGCAAGCTTGTCCTGTTTGGTGGAGATGATATTTAATAAAATAAGTAGAAATCCACTAAAATTTTTGTTTGGTTATCTTGCAATCCCGAGATAATCGTCTCCATGCTCCAAATCCATTTTAAAGCCGTTTTTAAGGCATTTCGCGCATACATGAAATGAACACATTTTTCTCCAAAACTATAACAGATGCAAGCTTGTCCTGTTTGGTGGAGATGATATTTAATAAAATAAGTAGAAATCCACTAAAAGTTTTGTTTGGTTATATTGCAATCCCGAGATAATCGTCTCCATGCTCCAAATCCATTTTAAAGCCATTTTTAAGGCATTTCGCGCATACATGAAATGAACACATTTTTCTCCAAAACTATAACAGATTTAAGCTTGTCCTGTTTGGTGGAGATGATATTTAATAAAATAAGTAGAAATCCACTAAAAGTTTTGTTTGGTTATCTTGCAATCCCGAGATAATCGTCTCCATGCTCCAAATCCATTTTAAAGCCATTTTTAAGGCATTTCGCGCATAAATGAAATGAACACATTTTTCTCCAAAACTATAACAGATGCAAGCTTGTCCTGTTTGGTGGAGATGATATTTAATAAAATAAGTAGAAATCCACTAAAAGTTTTGTTTGGTTTTCTTGCAATCCCGAGATAATCGTCTCCATGCTCCAAATCATTTTAAAGCCATTTTTAAGGCATTTCGCGCATACATGAAATGAACACATTTTTCTCCAAAACTATAACAGATGCAAGGTTGTCCTGTTTGGTGGAGATGATATTTAATAAAATAAGTAGAAATCCACTAAAAGTTTTGTTTGGTTATCTTGCAATCCCGAGATAATCGTCTCCATGCTCCAAATCCATTTTAAAGCCATTTTTAAGGCATTTCGCGCATACATGAAATGAACACATTTTTCTCCAAAACTATAACAGATGCAAGCTTGTCCTGTTTGGTGGAGATGATATTTAATAAAATAAATAGAAATCCACTAAAAGTTTTGTTTGGTTATCTTGCAATCCCGAGATAATCGTCTCCATGCTCCAAATCCATTTTAAAGCCATTTTTAAGGCATTTCGCGCATACATGAAATGAACACATTTTTCTCCAAAACTATAACAGATGCAAGCTTGTCCTGTTTGGTGGAGATGATATTTAATAAAATAAGTAGAAATCCACTAAAAGTTTTGTTTGGTTATATTGCAATCCCGAGATAATCGTCTCCATGCTCCAAATCCATTTTAAAGCCATTTTTAAGGCATTTCGCGCATACATGAAATGAACACATTTTTCTCCAAAACTATAACAGATGCAAGCTTGTCCTGTTTGGTGGAGATGATATTTAATAAAATAAGTAGAAATCCACTAAAAGTTTTGTTTGGTTATCTTGCAATCCCGAGATAATCGTCTCCATGCTCCAAATCCATTTTAAAGCCATTTTTAAGGCATTTCGCGCATACATGAAATGAACACATTTTTCTCCAAAACTATAACAGATGCAAGCTTGTCCTGTTTGGTGGAGATAATATTTAATAAAATAAGTAGAAATCTACTAAAAGTTTCGTTTGTTTATATTGCCATCCTGAGATAATCGTCTCCATGCTCCAAATCCATTTTAAAGCCATTTCAAAGGCATTTTGCGCATACATGAAATGAACACATTTTTCTCCAAAACTATAACACATGCAAGCTTGTCCTGTTTGGTGGAGATGATATTTAATAAAATAAGTAGAAATCCACTAAAAGTTTTGTTTGGTTATCTTGCAATCCCGAGATAATCGTCTCCATGCTCCAAATCCATTTTAAAGCCATTTTTAAGGCATTTCGCGCATACATGAAATGAACACATTTTTCTCCAAAACTATAACAGATGCAAGCTTGTTCTGTTTGGTGGAGATGATATTTAATAAAATAAGTAGAAATCCACTAAAAGTTTTGTTTGGTTATCTTGCAATCCCGAGATAATCGTCTCCATGCTCCAAATCCATTTTAAAGCCATTTTTAAGGCATTTCGCGCATACATGAAATGAACACATTTTTCTCCAAAACTATAACAGATGCAAGCTTGTCCTGTTTGGTGGAGATGATATTTAATAAAATAAGTAGAAATCCACTAAAAGTTTTGTTTGGTTATCTTGCAATCCCGAGATAATCGTCTCCATGCTCCAAATCCATTTTAAAGCCATTTTTAAGGCATTTCGCGCATACATGAAATGAACACATTTTTCTCCAAAACTATAACAGATGCAAGCTTGTCCTGTTTGGTGGAGATAATATTTAATAAAATAAGTAGAAATCTACTAAAAGTTTCGTTTGTTTATATTGCCATCCTGAGATAATCGTCTCCATGCTCCAAATCCATTTTAAAGCCATTTCAAAGGCATTTTGCGCATACATGAAATGAACACATTTTTCTCCAAAACTATAACACTTGCAAGCTTGTCCTGTTTGGTGGAGATGATATTTAATAAAATAAGTAGAAATCCACTAAAAGTTTTGTTTGGTTATCTTGCAATCCCGAGATAATCGTCTCCATGCTCCAAATCCATTTTAAAGCCATTTTTAAGGCATTTCGCGCATACATGAAATGAACACATTTTTCTCCAAAACTATAACAGATGCAAGCTTGTCCTGTTTGGTGGAGATGATATTTAATAAAATAAGTAGAAATCCACTAAAAGTTTTGTTTGGTTATCTTGCAATCCCGAGATAATCGTCTCCATGCTCCAAATCCATTTTAAAGCCATTTTTAAGGCATTTCGCGCATACATGAAATGAACACATTTTTCTCCAAAACTATAACAGATGCAAGCTTGTCCTGTTTGGTGGAGATGATATTTAATAAAATAAGTAGAAATCCACTAAAAGTTTTGTTTGGTTATCTTGCAATCCCGAGATAATCGTCTCCATGCTCCAAATCCATTTTAAAGCCATTTTTAAGGCATTTCGCGCATACATGAAATGAACACATTTTTCTCCAAAACTATAACAGATGCAAGCTTGTCCTGTTTGGTGGAGATGATATTTAATAAAATAAGTAGAAATCCACTAAAAGTTTTGTTTGGTTATCTTGCAATCCCGAGATAATCGTCTCCATGCTCCAAATCCATTTTAAAGCCATTTTTAAGGCATTTCGCGCATACATGAAATGAACACATTTTTCTCCAAAACTATAACAGATGCAAGCTTGTCTTGTTTGGTGGAGATGATATTTAATAAAATAAGTAGAAATCCACTAAAAGTTTTGTTTGGTTATCTTGCAATCCCGAGATAATCGTCTCCATGCTCCAAATCCATTTTAAAGCCATTTTTAAGGCATTTCGCGCATACATGAAATGAACACATTTTTCTCCAAAACTATAACAGATGCAAGCTTGTCCTGTTTGGTGGAGATGATATTTAATAAAATAAGTAGAAATCCACTAAAATTTTTTTTTGTTTGGTTATCTTGCAATCCCGAGATAATCGTCTCCATGCTCCAAATCCATTTTAAAGCCATTTTTAAGGCATTTCGCGCATACATGAAATGAACACATTTTTCTCCAAAACTATAACAGATGCAAGCTTGTCCTGTTTGGTGGAGATGATATTTAATAAAATAAGTAGAAATCCACTAAAAGTTTTGTTTGGTTATATTGCAATCCCGAGATAATCGTCTCCATGCTCCAAATCCATTTTAAAGCCATTTTTAAGGCATTTCGCGCATACATGAAATGAACACATTTTTCTCCAAAACTATAACAGATTTAAGCTTGTCCTGTTTGGTGGAGATGATATTTAATAAAATAAGTAGAAATCCACTAAAAGTTTTGTTTGGTTATCTTGCAATCCCGAGATAATCGTCTCCATGCTTCAAATCCATTTTAAAGCCATTTTTAAGGCATTTCGCGCATACATGAAATGAACACATTTTTCTCCAAAACTATAACAGATGCAAGCTTGTCCTGTTTGGTGGAGATGATATTTAATAAAATAAGTAGAAATCCACTAAAAGTTTTGTTTGGTTTTCTTGCAATCCCGAGATAATCGTCTCCATGCTCCAAATCCATTTTAAAGCCATTTTTAAGGCATTTCGCGCATACATGAAATGAACACATTTTTCTCCAAAACTATAACAGATGCAAGGTTGTCCTGTTTGGTGGAGATGATATTTAATAAAATAAGTAGAAATACACTAAAAGTTTTGTTTGGTTATCTTGCAATCCCGAGATAATCGTCTCCATGCTCCAAATCCATTTTAAAGCCATTTTTAAGGCATTTCGCGCATACATGAAATGAACACATTTTTCTCCAAAACTATAACAGATGCAAGCTTGTCCTGTTTGGTGGAGATGATATTTAATAAAATAAATAGAAATCCACTAAAAGTTTTGTTTGGTTATCTTGCAATCCCGAGATAATCGTCTCCATGCTCCAAATCCATTTTAAAGCCATTTTTAAGGCATTTCGCGCATACATGAAATGAACACATTTTTCTCCAAAACTATAACAGATGCAAGCTTGTCCTGTTTGGTGGAGATGATATTTAATAAAATAAGTAGAAATCCACTAAAAGTTTTGTTTGGTTATATTGCAATCCCGAGATAATCGTCTCCATGCTCCAAATCCATTTTAAAGCCATTTTTAAGGCATTTCGCGCATACATGAAATGAACACATTTTTCTCCAAAACTATAACAGATGCAAGCTTGTCCTGTTTGGTGGAGATGATATTTAATAAAATAAGTAGAAATCCACTAAAAGTTTTGTTTGGTTATCTTGCAATCCCGAGATAATCGTCACCATGCTCCAAATCCATTTTAAAGCCATTTTTAAGGCATTTCGCGCATACATGAAATGAACACATTTTTCTCCAAAACTATAACAGATGCAAGCTTGTCCTGTTTGGTGGAGATAATATTTAATAAAATAAGTAGAAATCTACTAAAAGTTTCGTTTGTTTATATTGCCATCCTGAGATAATCGTCTCCATGCTCCAAATCCATTTTAAAGCCATTTCAAAGGCATTTTGCGCATACATGAAATGAACACATTTTTCTCCAAAACTATAACACATGCAAGCTTGTCCTGTTTGGTGGAGATGATATTTAATAAAATAAGTAGAAATCCACTAAAAGTTTTGTTTGGTTATCTTGCAATCCCGAGATAATCGTCTCCATGCTCCAAATCCATTTTAAAGCCATTTTTAAGGCATTTCGCGCATACATGAAATGAACACATTTTTCTCCAAAACTATAACAGATGCAAGCTTGTCCTGTTTGGTGGAGATGATATTTAATAAAATAAGTAGAAATCCACTAAAAGTTTTGTTTGGTTATCTTGCAATCCCGAGATAATCGTCTCCATGCTCCAAATCCATTTTAAAGCCATTTTTAAGGCATTTCGCGCATACATGAAATGAACACATTTTTCTCCAAAACTATAACAGATGCAAGCTTGTCCTGTTTGGTGGAGATGATATTTAATAAAATAAGTAGAAATCCACTAAAAGTTTTGTTTGGTTATCTTGCAATCCCGAGATAATCGTCTCCATGCTCCAAATCCATTTTAAAGCCATTTCAAAGGCATTTTGCGCATACATGAAATGAACACATTTTTCTCCAAAACTATAACACATGCAAGCTTGTCCTGTTTGGTGGAGATGATATTTAATAAAATAAGTAGAAATCCACTAAAAGTTTTGTTTGGTTATCTTGCAATCCCGAGATAATCGTCTCCATGCTCCAAATCCATTTTAAAGCCATTTTTAAGGCATTTCGCGCATACATGAAATGAACACATTTTTCTCCAAAACTATAACAGATGCAAGCTTGTCCTGTTTGGTGGAGATGATATTTAATAAAATAAGTAGAAATCCACTAAAAGTTTTGTTTGGTTATCTTGCAATCCCGAGATAATCGTCTCCATGCTCCAAATCCATTTTAAAGCCATTTTTAAGGCATTTCGCGCATACATGAAATGAACACATTTTTCTCCAAAACTATAACAGATGCAAGCTTGTCCTGTTTGGTGGAGATGGTATTTAATAAAATAAGTAGAAATCCACTAAAAGTTTTGTTTGGTTATCTTGCAATCCCGAGATAATCGTCTCCATGCTACAAATCCATTTTAAAGCCATTTTTAAGGCATTTCGCGCATACATGAAATGAACACATTTTTCTCCAAAACTATAACAGATGCAAGCTTGTCCTGTTTGGTGGAGATGATATTTAATAAAATAAGTAGAAATGCACTAAAAGTTTTGTTTGGTTATATTGCAATCCCGAGATAATCGTCTCCATGCTCCAAATCCATTTTAAAGCCATTTTTAAGGCATTTCGCGCATACATGAAATGAACACATTTTTCTCCAAAACTATAACAGATGCAAGCTTGTCCTGTTTGGTGGAGATGATATTTAATAAAATAAGTAGAAATCCACTAAAAGTTTTGTTTGGTTATCTTGCAATCCCGAGATAATCGTCTCCATGCTCCAAATCCATTTTAAAGCCATTTTTAAGGCATTTCGCGCATACATGAAATGAACATATTTTTCTCCAAAACTATAACAGATGCAAGCTGGTCCTGTTTGGTGGAGATGATATTTAATAAAATAAGTAGAAATCCACTAAAAGTTTTGTTTGGTTATCTTGCAATCCCGAGATAATCGTCTCCATGCTCCAAATCCATTTTAAAGCCATTTTTAAGGCATTTCGCGCATACATGAAATGAACACATTTTTCTCCAAAACTATAACAGATGCAAGCTTGTCCTGTTTGGTGGAGATGATATTTAATAAAATAAGTAGAAATCCACTAAAAGTTTTGTTTGGTTATCTTGCAATCCCGAGATAATCGTCTCCATGCTCCAAATCCATTTTAAAGCCATTTTTAAGGCATTTCGCGCATACATGAAATGAACACATTTTTCTCCAAAACTATAACAGATGCAAGCTTGTCCTGTTTGGTGGAGATGATATTTAAAAAAATAAGTAGAAATCCACTAAAAGTTTTGTTTGGTTATCTTGCAATCCCGAGATAATCGTCTCCATGCTCCAAATCCATTTTAAAGCCATTTTTAAGGCATTTCGCGCATACATGAAATGAACACATTTTTCTCCAAAACTATAACAGATGCAAGCTTGTCCTGTTTGGTGGAGATAATATTTAATAAAATAAGTAGAAATCTACTAAAAGTTTCGTTTGTTTATATTGCCATCCTGAGATAATCGTCTCCATGCTCCAAATCCATTTTAAAGCCATTTCAAAGGCATTTTGCGCATACATGAAATGAACACATTTTTCTCCAAAACTATAACACATGCAAGCTTGTCCTGTTTGGTGGAGATGATATTTAATAAAATAAGTAGAAATCCACTAAAAGTTTTGTTTGGTTATCTTGCAATCCCGAGATAATCGTCTCCATGCTCCAAATCCATTTTAAAGCCATTTTTAAGGCATTTCGCGCATACATGAAATGAACACATTTTTCTCCAAAACTATAACAGATGCAAGCTTGTCTTGTTTGGTGGAGATGATATTTAATAAAATAAGTAGAAATCCACTAAAAGTTTTGTTTGGTTATCTTGCAATCCCGAGATAATCGTCTCCATGCTCCAAATCCATTTTAAAGCCATTTTTAAGGCATTTCGCGCATACATGAAATGAACACATTTTTCTCCAAAACTATAACAGATGCAAGCTTGTCCTGTTTGGTGGAGATGATATTTAATAAAATAAGTAGAAATCCACTAAAAGTTTTGTTTGGTTATCTTGCAATCCCGAGATAATCGTCTCCATGCTCCAAATCCATTTTAAAGCCATTTTTAAGGCATTTCGCGCATACATGAAATGAACACATTTTTCTCCAAAACTATAACAGATGCAAGCTTGTCCTGTTTGGTGGAGATGATATTTAATAAAATAAGTAGAAATCCACTAAAAGTTTTGTTTGGTTATATTGCAATCCCGAGATAATCGTCTCCATGCTCCAAATCCATTTTATAGCCATTTTTAAGGCATTTCGCGCATACATGAAATGAACACATTTTTCTCCAAAACTATAACAGATGCAAGCTTGTCCTGTTTGGTGGAGATGATATTTAATAAAATAAGTAGAAATCCACTAAAAGTTTTGTTTGGTTATCTTGCAATCCCGAGATAATCGTCTCCATGCTCCAAATCCATTTTAAAGCCATTTTTAAGGCATTTCGCGCATACATGAAATGAACACATTTTTCTCCAAAACTTTAACAGATGCAAGCTTGTCCTGTTTGGTGGAGATGATATTTAATAAAATAAGTAGAAATCCACTAAAAGTTTTGTTTGGTTATATTGCAATCCCGAGATAATCGTCTCCATGCTCCAAATCCATTTTAAAGCCATTTTTAAGGCATTTTGCGCATACATGAAATGAACACATTTTTCTCCAAAACTATAACAGATGCAAGCTTGTCCTGTTTGGTGGAGATGATATTTAATAAAATAGGTAGAAATCCACTAAAAGTTTTGTTTGGTTATCTTGCAATCCCGAGATAATCGTCTCCATGCTCCAAATCCATTTTAAAGCCATTTTTAAGGCATTTCGCGCATACATGAAATGAACACATTTTTCTCCAAAACTATAACAGATGCAAGCTTGTCCTGTTTGGTGGAGATAATATTTAATAAAATAAGTAGAAATCTACTAAAAGTTTCGTTTGTTTATATTGCCATCCTGAGATAATCGTCTCCATGCTCCAAATCCATTTTAAAGCCATTTCAAAGGCATTTTGCGCATATATGAAATGAACACATTTTTCTCCAAAACTATAACAGATGCAAGCTTGTCCTGTTTGGTGGAGATGATATTTAATAAAATAAGTAGAAATCCACTAAAAGTTTTGTTTGGTTATCTTGCAATCCCGAGATAATCGTCTCCATGCTCCAAATCCATTTTAAAGCCATTTTTAAGGCATTTCGCGCATACATGAAATTAACACATTTTTCTCCAAAACTATAACAGATGCAAGCTTGTCCTGTTTGGTGGAGATGATATTTAATAAAATAAGTAGAAATCCACTAAAAGTTTTGTTTGGTTATCTTGCAATCCCGAGATAATCGTCTCCATGCTCCAAATCCATTTTAAAGCCATTTTTAAGGCATTTCGCGCATACATGAAATGAACACATTTTTCTCCAAAACTATAACAGATGCAAGCTTGTCCTGTTTGGTGGAGATGATATTTAATAAAATAAGTAGAAATCCACTAAAAGTTTTGTTTGGTTATATTGCAATCCCGAGATAATCGTCTCCATGCTCCAAATCCATTTTATAGCCATTTTTAAGGCATTTCGCGCATACATGAAATGAACACATTTTTCTCCAAAACTATAACAGATGCAAGCTTGTCCTGTTTGGTGGAGATGATATTTAATAAAATAAGTAGAAATCCACTAAAAGTTTTGTTTGGTTATCTTGCAATCCCGAGATAATCGTCTCCATGCTCCAAATCCATTTTAAAGCCATTTTTAAGGCATTTCGCGCATACATGAAATGAACACATTTTTCTCCAAAACTATAACAGATGCAAGCTTGTCCTGTTTGGTGGAGATGATATTTAATAAAATAAGTAGAAATCCACTAAAAGTTTTGTTTGGTTATCTTGCAATCCCGAGATAATCGTCTCCATGCTCCAAATCCATTTTAAAGCCATTTTTAAGGCATTTCGCGCATACATGAAATGAACACATTTTTCTCCAAAACTATAACAGATGCAAGCTTGTCCTGTTTGGTGGAGATAATATTTAATAAAATAAGTAGAAATCTACTAAAAGTTTCGTTTGTTTATATTGCCATCCTGAGATAATCGTCTCCATGCTCCAAATCCATTTTAAAGCCATTTCAAAGGCATTTTGCGCATACATGAAATGAACACATTTTTCTCCAAAACTATAACACATGCAAGCTTGTCCTGTTTGGTGGAGATGATATTTAATAAAATAAGTAGAAATCCACTAAAGGTTTTGTTTGGTTATCTTGCAATCCTGAGATAATCGTCTCCATGCTCCAAATCCATTTTAAAGCCATTTTTAAGGCATTTCGCGCATACATGAAATGAACACATTTTTCTCCAAAACTATAACAGATGCAAGCTTGTCCTGTTTGGTGGAGATGATATTTAATAAAATAAGTAGAAATCCACTAAAAGTTTTGGTTGGTTATCTTGCAATCCCGAGATAATCGTCTCCATGCTCCAAATCCATTTTAAAGCCATTTTTAAGGCATTTCGCGCATACATGAAATGAACACATTTTTCTCCAAAACTATAACAGATGCAAGCTTGTCCTGTTTGGTGGAGATGATATTTAATAAAATAAGTAGAAATCCACTAAAAGTTTTGTTTGGTTATCTTGCAATCCCGAGATAATCGTCTCCATGCTCCAAATCCATTTTAAAGCCATTTTTAAGGCATTTCGCGCATACATGAAATGAACACATTTTTCTCCAAAACTATAACAGATGCAAGCTTGTCCTGTTTGGTGGAGATGATATTTAATAAAATAAGTAGAAATCCACTAAAAGTTTTGTTTGGTTATCTTGCAATCCCGAGATAATCGTCTCCATGCTCCAAATCCATTTTAAAGCCATTTTTAAGGCATTTCGCGCATACATGAAATGAACACATTTTTCTCCAAAACTATAACAGATGCAAGCTTGTCCTGTTTGGTGGAGATGATATTTAATAAAATAAGTAGAAATCCACTAAAAGTTTTGTTTGGTTATCTTGCAATCCCGAGATAAACGTCTCCATGCTCCAAATCCATTTTAAAGCCATTTCAAAGGCATTTTGCGCATACATGAAATGAACACATTTTTCTCCAAAACTATAACACATCCAAGCTTGTCCTGTTTGGTGGAGATGATATTTAATAAAATAAGTAGAAATCCACTAAAAGTTTTGTTTGGTTATCTTGCAATCCCGAGATAATCGTCTCCATGCTCCAAATCCATTTTAAAGCCATTTTTAAGGCATTTCGCGCATACATGAAATGAACACATTTTTCTCCAAAACTATAACAGATGCAAGCTTGTCCTGTTTGGTGGAGATGATATTTAATAAAA
Source organism: Anomaloglossus baeobatrachus (assembly GCF_048569485.1). Classification (NCBI taxonomy): domain Eukaryota; kingdom Metazoa; phylum Chordata; class Amphibia; order Anura; family Aromobatidae; genus Anomaloglossus; species Anomaloglossus baeobatrachus. Next base: position 386,352 of record NW_027445151.1, on the reverse strand, counting down.
TAAGTAGAAATCCACTAAAAGTTTTGTTTGGTTATCTTGCAATCCCGAGATAATCGTCTCCATGCTCCAAATCCATTTTAAAGCCATTTTTAAGGCATTTCGCGCATACATGAAATGAACACATTTTTCTCCAAAACTATAACAGATGCAAGCTTGTCCTGTTTGGTGGAGATGATATTTAATAAAATAAGTAGAAATCCACTAAAAGTTTTGTTTGGTTATCTTGCAATCCCGAGATAATCGTCTCCATGCTCCAAATCCATTTTAAAGCCATTTTTATGGCATTTCGCGCATACATGAAATGAACACATTTTTCTCCAAAACTATAACAGATGCAAGCTTGTCCTGTTTGGTGGAGATGATATTTAATAAAATAAGTAGAAATCCACTAAAAGTTTTGTTTGGTTATATTGCAATCCCGAGATAATCGTCTCCATGCTCCAAATCCATTTTAAAGCCATTTTTAAGGCATTTCGCGCATACATGAAATGAACACATTTTTCTCCAAAACTATAATAGATGCAAGCTTGTCCTGTTTGGTGGAGATGACATTTAATAAAATAAGTAGAAATCCACTAAAAGTTTTGTTTGGTTATCTTGCAATCCCGAGATAATCGTCTCCATGCTCCAAATCCATTTTAAAGCCATTTTTAAGGCATTTCGCGCATACATGAAATGAACACATTTTTCTCCAAAACTATAACAGATGCAAGCTTGTCCTGTTTGGTGGAGATGATATTTAATAAAATAAGTAGAAATCCACTAAAAGTTTTGTTTGGTTATCTTGCAATCCCGAGATAATCGTCTCCATGCTCCAAATCCATTTTAAAGCCATTTCAAAGGCATTTTGCGCATACATGAAATGAACACATTTTTCTCCAAAACTATAACACATGCAAGCTTGTCCTGTTTGGTGGAGATGATATTTAATAAAATAAGTAGAAATCCACTAAAAGTTTTGTTTGGTTATCTTGCAATCCCGAGATAATCGTCTCCATGCTCCAAATCCATTTTAAAGCCATTTTTAAGGCATTTCGCGCATACATGAAATGAACACATTTTTCTCCAAAACTATAACAGATGCAAGCTTGTCTTGTTTGGTGGAGATGATATTTAATAAAATAAGTAGAAATCCACTAAAAGTTTTGTTTGGTTATCTTGCAATCCCGAGATAATCGTCTCCATGCTCCAAATCCATTTTAAAGCCATTTTTAAGGCATTTCGCGCATACATGAAATGAACACATTTTTCTCCAAAACTATAACAGATGCAAGCTTGTCCTGTTTGGTGGAGATGATATTTAATAAAATAAGTAGAAATCCACTAAAATTTTTGTTTGGTTATCTTGCAATCCCGAGATAATCGTCTCCATGCTCCAAATCCATTTTAAAGCCATTTTTAAGGCATTTCGCGCATACATGAAATGAACACATTTTTCTCCAAAACTATAACAGATGCAAGCTTGTCCTGTTTGGTGGAGATGATATTTAATAAAATAAGTAGAAATCCACTAAAAGTTTTGTTTGGTTATATTGCAATCCCGAGATAATCGTCTCCATGCTCCAAATCCATTTTAAAGCCATTTTTAAGGCATTTCGCGCATACATGAAATGAACACATTTTTCTCCAAAACTATAACAGATGCAAGCTTGTCCTATTTGGTGGAGATGATATTTAATAAAATAAGTAGAAATCCACTAAAAGTTTTGTTTGGTTATCTTGCAATCCCGAGATAATCGTCTCCATGCTCCAAATCCATTTTAAAGCCATTTTTAAGGCATTTCGCGCATACATGAAATGAACACATTTTTCTCCAAAACTATAACAGATGCAAGCTTGTCCTGTTTGGTGGAGATGATATTTAATAAAATAAGTAGAAATCCACTAAAAGTTTTGTTTGGTTATCTTGCAATCCCGAGATAATCGTCTCCATGCTCCAAATCCATTTTAAAGCCATTTTTAAGGCATTTCGCGCATACATGAAATGAACACATTTTTCTCCAAAACTATAACAGATGCAAGCTTGTCCTGTTTGGTGGAGATGATATTTAATAAAATAAGTAGAAATCCACTAAAAGTTTTGTTTGGTTATCTTGCAATCCCGAGATAATCGTCTCCATGCTCCAAATCCATTTTAAAGCCATTTTTAAGGCATTTCGCGCATACATGAAATGAACACATTTTTCTCCAAAACTATAACAGATGCAAGCTTGTCCTGTTTGGTGGAGATGATATTTAATAAAATAAATAGAAATCCACTAAAAGTTTTGTTTGGTTATCTTGCAATCCCGAGATAATCGTCTCCATGCTCCAAATCCATTTTAAAGCCATTTTTAAGGCATTTCGCGCATACATGAAATGAACACATTTTTCTCCAAAACTATAACAGATGCAAGCTTGTCCTGTTTGGTGGAGATGATATTTAATAAAATAAGTAGAAATCCACTAAAAGTTTTGTTTGGTTATCTTGCAATCCCGAGATAATCGTCTCCATGCTCCAAATCCATTTTAAAGCCATTTTTAAGGCATTTCGCGCATACATGAAATGAACACATTTTTCTCCAAAACTATAACAGATGCAAGCTTGTCCTGTTTGGTGGAGATGATATTTAATAAAATAAGTAGAAATCCACTAAAAGTTTTGTTTGGTTATCTTGCAATCCCGAGATAATCGTCTCCATGCTCCAAATCCATTTTAAAGCCATTTTTAAGGCATTTCGCGCATACATGAAATGAACACATTTTTCTCCAAAACTATAACAGATGCAAGCTTGTCCTGTTTGGTGGAGATGATATTTAAAAAAATAAGTAGAAATCCACTAAAAGTTTTGTTTGGTTATCTTGCAATCCCGAGATAATCGTCTCCATGCTCCAAATCCATTTTAAAGCCATTTTTAAGGCATTTCGCGCATACATGAAATGAACACATTTTTCTCCAAAACTATAACAGATGCAAGCTTGTCCTGTTTGGTGGAGATAATATTTAATAAAATAAGTAGAAATCTACTAAAAGTTTCGTTTGTTTATATTGCCATCCTGAGATAATCGTCTCCATGCTCCAAATCCATTTTAAAGCCATTTCAAAGGCATTTTGCGCATACATGAAATGAACACATTTTTCTCCAAAACTATAACACATGCAAGCTTGTCCTGTTTGGTGGAGATGATATTTAATAAAATAAGTAGAAATCCACTAAAAGTTTTGTTTGGTTATCTTGCAATCCCGAGATAATCGTCTCCATGCTCCAAATCCATTTTAAAGCCATTTTTAAGGCATTTCGCGCATACATGAAATGAACACATTTTTCTCCAAAACTATAACAGATGCAAGCTTGTCTTGTTTGGTGGAGATGATATTTAATAAAATAAGTAGAAATCCACTAAAAGTTTTGTTTGGTTATCTTGCAATCCCGAGATAATCGTCTCCATGCTCCAAATCCATTTTAAAGCCATTTTTAAGGCATTTCGCGCATACATGAAATGAACACATTTTTCTCCAAAACTATAACAGATGCAAGCTTGTCCTGTTTGGTGGAGATGATATTTAATAAAATAAGTAGAAATCCACTAAAAGTTTTGTTTGGTTATCTTGCAATCCCGAGATAATCGTCTCCATGCTCCAAATCCATTTTAAAGCCATTTTTAAGGCATTTCGCGCATACATGAAATGAACACATTTTTCTCCAAAACTATAACAGATGCAAGCTTGTCCTGTTTGGTGGAGATGATATTTAATAAAATAAGTAGAAATCCACTAAAAGTTTTGTTTGGTTATATTGCAATCCCGAGATAATCGTCTCCATGCTCCAAATCCATTTTATAGCCATTTTTAAGGCATTTCGCGCATACATGAAATGAACACATTTTTCTCCAAAACTATAACAGATGCAAGCTTGTCCTGTTTGGTGGAGATGATATTTAATAAAATAAGTAGAAATCCACTAAAAGTTTTGTTTGGTTATCTTGCAATCCCGAGATAATCGTCTCCATGCTCCAAATCCATTTTAAAGCCATTTTTAAGGCATTTCGCGCATACATGAAATGAACACATTTTTCTCCAAAACTATAACAGATGCAAGCTTGTCCTGTTTGGTGGAGATGATATTTAATAAAATAAGTAGAAATCCACTAAAAGTTTTGTTTGGTTATATTGCAATCCCGAGATAATCGTCTCCATGCTCCAAATCCATTTTAAAGCCATTTTTAAGGCATTTCGCGCATACATGAAATGAACACATTTTTCTCCAAAACTATAACAGATGCAAGCTTGTCCTGTTTGGTGGAGATGATATTTAATAAAATAAGTAGAAATCCACTAAAAGTTTTGTTTGGTTATCTTGCAATCCCGAGATAATCGTCTCCATGCTCCAAATCCATTTTAAAGCCATTTTTAAGGCATTTCGCGCATACATGAAATGAACACATTTTTCTCCAAAACTATAACAGATGCAAGCTTGTCCTGTTTGGTGGAGATAATATTTAATAAAATAAGTAGAAATCTACTAAAAGTTTCGTTTGTTTATATTGCCATCCTGAGATAATCGTCTCCATGCTCCAAATCCATTTTAAAGCCATTTCAAAGGCATTTTGCGCATACATGAAATGAACACATTTTTCTCCAAAACTATAACACATGCAAGCTTGTCCTGTTTGGTGGAGATGATATTTAATAAAATAAGTAGAAATCCACTAAAAGTTTTGTTTGGTTATCTTGCAATCCCGAGATAATCGTCTCCATGCTCCAAATCCATTTTAAAGCCATTTTTAAGGCATTTCGCGCATACATGAAATGAACACATTTTTCTCCAAAACTATAACAGATGCAAGCTTGTCTTGTTTGGTGGAGATGATATTTAATAAAATAAGTAGAAATCCACTAAAAGTTTTGTTTGGTTATCTTGCAATCCCGAGATAATCGTCTCCATGCTCCAAATCCATTTTAAAGCCATTTTTAAGGCATTTCGCGCATACATGAAATGAACACATTTTTCTCCAAAACTATAACAGATGCAAGCTTGTCCTGTTTGGTGGAGATGATATTTAATAAAATAAGTAGAAATCCACTAAAAGTTTTGTTTGGTTATCTTGCAATCCCGAGATAATCGTCTCCATGCTCCAAATCCATTTTAAAGCCATTTTTAAGGCATTTCGCGCATACATGAAATGAACACATTTTTCTCCAAAACTATAACAGATGCAAGCTTGTCCTGTTTGGTGGAGATGATATTTAATAAAATAAGTAGAAATCCACTAAAAGTTTTGTTTGGTTATATTGCAATCCCGAGATAATCGTCTCCATGCTCCAAATCCATTTTATAGCCATTTTTAAGGCATTTCGCGCATACATGAAATGAACACATTTTTCTCCAAAACTATAACAGATGCAAGCTTGTCCTGTTTGGTGGAGATGATATTTAATAAAATAAGTAGAAATCCACTAAAAGTTTTGTTTGGTTATCTTGCAATCCCGAGATAATCGTCTCCATGCTCCAAATCCATTTTAAAGCCATTTTTAAGGCATTTCGCGCATACATGAAATGAACACATTTTTCTCCAAAACTATAACAGATGCAAGCTTGTCCTGTTTGGTGGAGATGATATTTAATAAAATAAGTAGAAATCCACTAAAAGTTTTGTTTGGTTATATTGCAATCCCGAGATAATAGTCTCCATGCTCCAAATCCATTTTAAAGCCATTTTTAAGGCATTTCGCGCATACATGAAATGAACACATTTTTCTCCAAAACTATAACAGATGCAAGCTTGTCCTGTTTGGTGGAGATGATATTTAATAAAATAAGTAGAAATCCACTAAAAGTTTTGTTTGGTTATCTTGCAATCCCGAGATAATCGTCTCCATGCTCCAAATCCATTTTAAAGCCATTTTTAAGGCATTTCGCGCATACATGAAATTAACACATTTTTCTCCAAAACTATAACAGATGCAAGCTTGTCCTGTTTGGTGGAGATGATATTTAATAAAATAAGTAGAAATCCACTAAAAGTTTTGTTTGGTTATCTTGCAATCCCGAGATAATCGTCTCCATGCTCCAAATCCATTTTAAAGCCATTTTTAAGGCATTTCGCGCATACATGAAATGAACACATTTTTCTCCAAAACTATAACAGATGCAAGCTTGTCCTGTTTGGTGGAGATGATATTTAATAAAATAAGTAGAAATCCACTAAAAGTTTTGTTTGGTTATATTGCAATCCCGAGATAATCGTCTCCATGCTCCAAATCCATTTTATAGCCATTTTTAAGGCATTTCGCGCATACATGAAATGAACACATTTTTCTCCAAAACTATAACAGATGCAAGCTTGTCCTGTTTGGTGGAGATGATATTTAATAAAATAAGTAGAAATCCACTAAAAGTTTTGTTTGGTTATCTTGCAATCCCGAGATAATCGTCTCCATGCTCCAAATCCATTTTAAAGCCATTTTTAAGGCATTTCGCGCATACATGAAATGAACACATTTTTCTCCAAAACTATAACAGATGCAAGCTTGTCCTGTTTGGTGGAGATGATATTTAATAAAATAAGTAGAAATCCACTAAAAGTTTTGTTTGGTTATCTTGCAATCCCGAGATAATCGTCTCCATGCTCCAAATCCATTTTAAAGCCATTTTTAAGGCATTTCGCGCATACATGAAATGAACACATTTTTCTCCAAAACTATAACAGATGCAAGCTTGTCCTGTTTGGTGGAGATAATATTTAATAAAATAAGTAGAAATCTACTAAAAGTTTCGTTTGTTTATATTGCCATCCTGAGATAATCGTCTCCATGCTCCAAATCCATTTTAAAGCCATTTCAAAGGCATTTTGCGCATACATGAAATGAACACATTTTTCTCCAAAACTATAACACATGCAAGCTTGTCCTGTTTGGTGGAGATGATATTTAATAAAATAAGTAGAAATCCACTAAAGGTTTTGTTTGGTTATCTTGCAATCCTGAGATAATCGTCTCCATGCTCCAAATCCATTTTAAAGCCATTTTTAAGGCATTTCGCGCATACATGAAATGAACACATTTTTCTCCAAAACTATAACAGATGCAAGCTTGTCCTGTTTGGTGGAGATGATATTTAATAAAATAAGTAGAAATCCACTAAAAGTTTTGGTTGGTTATCTTGCAATCCCGAGATAATCGTCTCCATGCTCCAAATCCATTTTAAAGCCATTTTTAAGGCATTTCGCGCATACATGAAATGAACACATTTTTCTCCAAAACTATAACAGATGCAAGCTTGTCCTGTTTGGTGGAGATGATATTTAATAAAATAAGTAGAAATCCACTAAAAGTTTTGTTTGGTTATCTTGCAATCCCGAGATAATCGTCTCCATGCTCCAAATCCATTTTAAAGCCATTTTTAAGGCATTTCGCGCATACATGAAATGAACACATTTTTCTCCAAAACTATAACAGATGCAAGCTTGTCCTGTTTGGTGGAGATGATATTTAATAAAATAAGTAGAAATCCACTAAAAGTTTTGTTTGGTTATCTTGCAATCCCGAGATAATCGTCTCCATGCTCCAAATCCATTTTAAAGCCATTTTTAAGGCATTTCGCGCATACATGAAATGAACACATTTTTCTCCAAAACTATAACAGATGCAAGCTTGTCCTGTTTGGTGGAGATGATATTTAATAAAATAAGTAGAAATCCACTAAAAGTTTTGTTTGGTTATCTTGCAATCCCGAGATAATCGTCTCCATGCTCCAAATCCATTTTAAAGCCATTTCAAAGGCATTTTGCGCATACATGAAATGAACACATTTTTCTCCAAAACTATAACACATCCAAGCTTGTCCTGTTTGGTGGAGATGATATTTAATAAAATAAGTAGAAATCCACTAAAAGTTTTGTTTGGTTATCTTGCAATCCCGAGATAATCGTCTCCATGCTCCAAATCCATTTTAAAGCCATTTTTAAGGCATTTCGCGCATACATGAAATGAACACATTTTTCTCCAAAACTATAACAGATGCAAGCTTGTCCTGTTTGGTGGAGATGATATTTAATAAAATAAGTAGAAATCCACTAAAAGTTTTGTTTGGTTATCTTGCAATCCCGAGATAATCGTCTCCATGCTCCAAATCCATTTTAAAGCCATTTTTAAGGCATTTCGCGCATACATGAAATGAACACATTTTTCTCCAAAACTATAACAGATGCAAGCTTGTCCTGTTTGGTGGAGATGATATTTAATAAAATAAGTAGAAATCCACTAAAAGTTTTGTTTGGTTATCTTGCAATCCCGAGATAATCGTCTCCATGCTCCAAATCCATTTTAAAGCCATTTTTATGGCATTTCGCGCATACATGAAATGAACACATTTTTCTCCAAAACTATAACAGATGCAAGCTTGTCCTGTTTGGTGGAGATGATATTTAATAAAATAAGTAGAAATCCACTAAAAGTTTTGTTTGGTTATATTGCAATCCCGAGATAATCGTCTCCATGCTCCAAATCCATTTTAAAGCCATTTTTAAGGCATTTCGCGCATACATGAAATGAACACATTTTTCTCCAAAACTATAATAGATGCAAGCTTGTCCTGTTTGGTGGAGATGACATTTAATAAAATAAGTAGAAATCCACTAAAAGTTTTGTTTGGTTATCTTGCAATCCCGAGATAATCGTCTCCATGCTCCAAATCCATTTTAAAGCCATTTTTAAGGCATTTCGCGCATACATGAAATGAACACATTTTTCTCCAAAACTATAACAGATGCAAGCTTGTCCTGTTTGGTGGAGATGATATTTAATAAAATAAGTAGAAATCCACTAAAAGTTTTGTTTGGTTATCTTGCAATCCCGAGATAATCGTCTCCATGCTCCAAATCCATTTTAAAGCCATTTCAAAGGCATTTTGCGCATACATGAAATGAACACATTTTTCTCCAAAACTATAACATGCAAGCTTGTCCTGTTTGGTGGAGATGATATTTAATAAAATAAGTAGAAATCCACTAAAAGTTTTGTTTGGTTATCTTGCAATCCCGAGATAATCGTCTCCATGCTCCAAATCCATTTTAAAGCCATTTTTAAGGCATTTCGCGCATACATGAAATGAACACATTTTTCTCCAAAACTATAACAGATGCAAGCTTGTCTTGTTTGGTGGAGATGATATTTAATAAAATAAGTAGAAATCCACTAAAAGTTTTGTTTGGTTATCTTGCAATCCCGAGATAATCGTCTCCATGCTCCAAATCCATTTTAAAGCCATTTTTAAGGCATTTCGCGCATACATGAAATGAACACATTTTTCTCCAAAACTATAACAGATGCAAGCTTGTCCTGTTTGGTGGAGATGATATTTAATAAAATAAGTAGAAATCCACTAAAATTTTTGTTTGGTTATCTTGCAATCCCGAGATAATCGTCTCCATGCTCCAAATCCATTTTAAAGCCATTTTTAAGGCATTTCGCGCATACATGAAATGAACACATTTTTCTCCAAAACTATAACAGATGCAAGCTTGTCCTGTTTGGTGGAGATGATATTTAATAAAATAAGTAGAAATCCACTAAAAGTTTTGTTTGGTTATATTGCAATCCCGAGATAATCGTCTCCATGCTCCAAATCCATTTTAAAGCCATTTTTAAGGCATTTCGCGCATACATGAAATGAACACATTTTTCTCCAAAACTATAACAGATGCAAGCTTGTCCTATTTGGTGGAGATGATATTTAATAAAATAAGTAGAAATCCACTAAAAGTTTTGTTTGGTTATCTTGCAATCCCGAGATAATCGTCTCCATGCTCCAAATCCATTTTAAAGCCATTTTTAAGGCATTTCGCGCATACATGAAATGAACACATTTTTCTCCAAAACTATAACAGATGCAAGCTTGTCCTGTTTGGTGGAGATGATATTTAATAAAATAAGTAGAAATCCACTAAAAGTTTTGTTTGGTTATCTTGCAATCCCGAGATAATCGTCTCCATGCTCCAAATCCATTTTAAAGCCATTTTTAAGGCATTTCGCGCATACATGAAATGAACACATTTTTCTCCAAAACTATAACAGATGCAAGCTTGTCCTGTTTGGTGGAGATGATATTTAATAAAATAAGTAGAAATCCACTAAAAGTTTTGTTTGGTTATCTTGCAATCCCGAGATAATCGTCTCCATGCTCCAAATCCATTTTAAAGCCATTTTTAAGGCATTTCGCGCATACATGAAATGAACACATTTTTCTCCAAAACTATAACAGATGCAAGCTTGTCCTGTTTGGTGGAGATGATATTTAATAAAATAAATAGAAATCCACTAAAAGTTTTGTTTGGTTATCTTGCAATCCCGAGATAATCGTCTCCATGCTCCAAATCCATTTTAAAGCCATTTTTAAGGCATTTCGCGCATACATGAAATGAACACATTTTTCTCCAAAACTATAACAGATGCAAGCTTGTCCTGTTTGGTGGAGATGATATTTAATAAAATAAGTAGAAATCCACTAAAAGTTTTGTTTGGTTATCTTGCAATCCCGAGATAATCGTCTCCATGCTCCAAATCCATTTTAAAGCCATTTTTAAGGCATTTCGCGCATACATGAAATGAACACATTTTTCTCCAAAACTATAACAGATGCAAGCTTGTCCTGTTTGGTGGAGATGATATTTAATAAAATAAGTAGAAATCCACTAAAAGTTTTGTTTGGTTATCTTGCAATCCCGAGATAATCGTCTCCATGCTCCAAATCCATTTTAAAGCCATTTTTAAGGCATTTCACGCATACATGAAATGAACACATTTTTCTCCAAAACTATAACAGATGCAAGCTTGTCCTGTTTGGTGGAGATAATATTTAATAAAATAAGTAGAAATCTACTAAAAGTTTCGTTTGTTTATATTGCCATCCTGAGATAATCGTCTCCATGCTCCAAATCCATTTTAAAGCCATTTCAAAGGCATTTTGCGCATACATGAAATGAACACATTTTTCTCCAAAACTATAACACTTGCAAGCTTGTCCTGTTTGGTGGAGATGATATTTAATAAAATAAGTAGAAATCCACTAAAAGTTTTGTTTGGTTATCTTGCAATCCCGAGATAATCGTCTCCATGCTCCAAATCCATTTTAAAGCCATTTTTAAGGCATTTCGCGCATACATGAAATGAACACATTTTTCTCCAAAACTATAACAGATGCAAGCTTGTCCTGTTTGGTGGAGATGATATTTAATAAAATAAGTAGAAATCCACTAAAAGTTTTGTTTGGTTATCTTGCAATCCCGAGATAATCGTCTCCATGCTCCAAATCCATTTTAAAGCCATTTTTAAGGCATTTCGCGCATACATGAAATGAACACATTTTTCTCCAAAACTATAACAGATGCAAGCTTGTCCTGTTTGGTGGAGATAATATTTAATAAAATAAGTAGAAATCTACTAAAAGTTTCGTTTGTTTATATTGCCATCCTGAGATAATCGTCTCCATGCTCCAAATAATTTTAAAGCCATTTCAAAGGCATTTTGCGCATACATGAAATGAACACATTTTTCTCCAAAACTATAACACTTGCAAGCTTGTCCTGTTTGGTGGAGATGATATTTAATAAAATAAGTAGAAATCCACTAAAGGTTTTGTTTGGTTATCTTGCAATCCCGAGATAATCGTCTCCATGCTCCAAATCCATTTTAAAGCCATTTTTAAGGCATTTCGCGCATACATGAAATGAACACATTTTTCTCCAAAACTATAACAGATGCAAGCTTGTCCTGTTTGGTGGAGATAATATTTAATAAAATAAGTAGAAATCTACTAAAAGTTTCGTTTGTTTATATTGCCATCCTGAGATAATCGTCTCCATGCTCCAAATCCATTTTAAAGCCATTTCAAAGGCATTTTGCGCATACATGAAATGAACACATTTTTCTCCAAAACTATAACAGATGCAAGCTTGTCCTGTTTGGTGGAGATGATATTTAATAAAATAAGTAGAAATCCACTAAAAGTTTTGTTTGGTTATCTTGCAATCCCGACATAATCGTCTCCATGCTCCAAATCCATTTTAAAGCCATTTTTAAGGCATTTCGCGCATACATGAAATTAACACATTTTTCTCCAAAACTATAACAGATGCAAGCTTGTCCTGTTTGGTGGAGATGATATTTAATAAAATAAGTAGAAATCCACTAAAAGTTTTGTTTGGTTATCTTGCAATCCCGAGATAATCGTCTCCATGCTCCAAATCCATTTTAAAGCCATTTTTAAGGCATTTCGCGCATACATGAAATGAACACATTTTTCTCCAAAACTATAAGAGATGCAAGCTTGTCCTGTTTGGTGGAGATGATATTTAATAAAATAAGTAGAAATCCCCTAAAAGTTTTGTTTGGTTATCTTGCAATCCCGAGATAATCGTCTCCATGCTCCAAATCCATTTTAAAGCCATTTTTAAGGCATTTCGCGCATACATGAAACGAACACATTTTTCTCCAAAACTATAACAGATGCAAGCTTGTCCTGTTTGGTGGAGATGATATTTAATAAAATAAGTAGAAATCCACTAAAAGTTTTGTTTGGTTATCTTGCAATCCCGAGATAATCGTCTCCATGCTCCAAATCCATTTTAAAGCCATTTTTAAGGCATTTCACGCATACATGAAATGAACACATTTTTCTCCAAAACTATAACAGATGCAAGCTTGTCCTGTTTGGTGGAGATAATATTTAATAAAATAAGTAGAAATCTACTAAAAGTTTCGTTTGTTTATATTGCCATCCTGAGATAATCGTCTCCATGCTCCAAATCCATTTTAAAGCCATTTCAAAGGCATTTTGCGCATACATGAAATGAACACATTTTTCTCCAAAACTATAACACTTGCAAGCTTGTCCTGTTTGGTGGAGATGATATTTAATAAAATAAGTAGAAATCCACTAAAAGTTTTGTTTGGTTATCTTGCAATCCCGAGATAATCGTCTCCATGCTCCAAATCCATTTTAAAGCCATTTTTAAGGCATTTCGCGCATACATGAAATGAACACATTTTTCTCCAAAACTATAACAGATGCAAGCTTGTCCTGTTTGGTGGAGATGATATTTAATAAAATAAGTAGAAATCCACTAAAAGTTTTGTTTGGTTATCTTGCAATCCCGAGATAATCGTCTCCATGCTCCAAATCCATTTTAAAGCCATTTTTAAGGCATTTCGCGCATACATGAAATGAACACATTTTTCTCCAAAACTATAACAGATGCAAGCTTGTCCTGTTTGGTGGAGATAATATTTAATAAAATAAGTAGAAATCTACTAAAAGTTTCGTTTGTTTATATTGCCATCCTGAGATAATCGTCTCCATGCTCCAAATCCATTTTAAAGCCATTTCAAAGGCATTTTGCGCATACATGAAATGAACACATTTTTCTCCAAAACTATAACACTTGCAAGCTTGTCCTGTTTGGTGGAGATGATATTTAATAAAATAAGTAGAAATCCACTAAAAGTTTTGTTTGGTTATCTTGCAATCCCGAGATAATCGTCTCCATGCTCCAAATCCATTTTAAAGCCATTTTTAAGGCATTTCGCGCATACATGAAATGAACACATTTTTCTCCAAAACTATAACAGATGCAAGCTTGTCCTGTTTGGTGGAGATGATATTTAATAAAATAAGTAGAAATCCACTAAAAGTTTTGTTTGGTTATCTTGCAATCCCGAGATAATCGTCTCCATGCTCCAAATCCATTTTAAAGCCATTTTTAAGGCATTTCGCGCATACATGAAATGAACACATTTTTCTCCAAAACTATAACAGATGCAAGCTTGTCCTGTTTGGTGGAGATAATATTTAATAAAATAAGTAGAAATCTACTAAAAGTTTCGTTTGTTTATATTGCCATCCTGAGATAATCGTCTCCATGCTCCAAATAATTTTAAAGCCATTTCAAAGGCATTTTGCGCATACATGAAATGAACACATTTTTCTCCAAAACTATAACACTTGCAAGCTTGTCCTGTTTGGTGGAGATGATATTTAATAAAATAAGTAGAAATCCACTAAAGGTTTTGTTTGGTTATCTTGCAATCCCGAGATAATCGTCTCCATGCTCCAAATCCATTTTAAAGCCATTTTTAAGGCATTTCGCGCATACATGAAATGAACACATTTTTCTCCAAAACTATAACAGATGCAAGCTTGTCCTGTTTGGTGGAGATAATATTTAATAAAATAAGTAGAAATCTACTAAAAGTTTCGTTTGTTTATATTGCCATCCTGAGATAATCGTCTCCATGCTCCAAATCCATTTTAAAGCCATTTCAAAGGCATTTTGCGCATACATGAAATGAACACATTTTTCTCCAAAACTATAACAGATGCAAGCTTGTCCTGTTTGGTGGAGATGATATTTAATAAAATAAGTAGAAATCCACTAAAAGTTTTGTTTGGTTATCTTGCAATCCCGACATAATCGTCTCCATGCTCCAAATCCATTTTAAAGCCATTTTTAAGGCATTTCGCGCATACATGAAATTAACACATTTTTCTCCAAAACTATAACAGATGCAAGCTTGTCCTGTTTGGTGGAGATGATATTTAATAAAATAAGTAGAAATCCACTAAAAGTTTTGTTTGGTTATCTTGCAATCCCGAGATAATCGTCTCCATGCTCCAAATCCATTTTAAAGCCATTTTTAAGGCATTTCGCGCATACATGAAATGAACACATTTTTCTCCAAAACTATAAGAGATGCAAGCTTGTCCTGTTTGGTGGAGATGATATTTAATAAAATAAGTAGAAATCCCCTAAAAGTTTTGTTTGGTTATCTTGCAATCCCGAGATAATCGTCTCCATGCTCCAAATCCATTTTAAAGCCATTTTTAAGGCATTTCGCGCATACATGAAACGAACACATTTTTCTCCAAAATTATAACAGATGCAAGCTTGTCCTGTTTGGTGGAGATGATATTTAATAAAATAAGTAGAAATCCACTAAAAGTTTTGTTTGGTTATCTTGCAATCCCGAGATAATCGTCTCCATGCTCCAAATCCATTTTAAAGCCATTTTTAAGGCATTTCACGCATACATGAAATGAACACATTTTTCTCCAAAACTATAACAGATGCAAGCTTGTCCTGTTTGGTGGAGATAATATTTAATAAAATAAGTAGAAATCTACTAAAAGTTTCGTTTGTTTATATTGCCATCCTGAGATAATCGTCTCCATGCTCCAAATCCATTTTAAAGCCATTTCAAAGGCATTTTGCGCATACATGAAATGAACACATTTTTCTCCAAAACTATAACACTTGCAAGCTTGTCCTGTTTGGTGGAGATGATATTTAATAAAATAAGTAGAAATCCACTAAAAGTTTTGTTTGGTTATCTTGCAATCCCGAGATAATCGTCTCCATGCTCCAAATCCATTTTAAAGCCATTTTTAAGGCATTTCGCGCATACATGAAATGAACACATTTTTCTCCAAAACTATAACAGATGCAAGCTTGTCCTGTTTGGTGGAGATGATATTTAATAAAATAAGTAGAAATCCACTAAAAGTTTTGTTTGGTTATCTTGCAATCCCGAGATAATCGTCTCCATGCTCCAAATCCATTTTAAAGCCATTTTTAAGGCATTTCGCGCATACATGAAATGAACACATTTTTCTCCAAAACTATAACAGATGCAAGCTTGTCCTGTTTGGTGGAGATAATATTTAATAAAATAAGTAGAAATCTACTAAAAGTTTCGTTTGTTTATATTGCCATCCTGAGATAATCGTCTCCATGCTCCAAATCAATTTTAAAGCCATTTCAAAGGCATTTTGCGCATACATGAAATGAACACATTTTTCTCCAAAACTATAACACTTGCAAGCTTGTCCTGTTTGGTGGAGATGATATTTAATAAAATAAGTAGAAATCCACTAAAAGTTTTGTTTGGTTATCTTGCAATCCCGAGATAATCGTCTCCATGCTCCAAATCCATTTTAAAGCCATTTTTAAGGCATTTCGCGCATACATGAAATGAACACATTTTTCTCCAAAACTATAACAGATGCAAGCTTGTCCTGTTTGGTGGAGATGATATTTAATAAAATAAGTAGAAATCCACTAAAAGTTTTGTTTGGTTATCTTGCAATCCCGAGATAATCGTCTCCATGCTCCAAATCCATTTTAAAGCCATTTTTAAGGCATTTCGCGCATACATGAAATGAACACATTTTTCTCCAAAACTATAACAGATGCAAGCTTGTCCTGTTTGGTGGAGATGATATTTAATAAAATAAGTAGAAATCCACTAAAAGTTTTGTTTGGTTATCTTGCAATCCCGAGATAATCGTCTCCATGCTCCAAATCCATTTTAAAGCCATTTCAAAGGCATTTTGCGCATACATGAAATGAACACATTTTTCTCCAAAACTATAACACATGCAAGCTTGTCCTGTTTGGTGGAGATGATATTTAATAAAATAAGTAGAAATCCACTAAAAGTTTTGTTTGGTTATCTTGCAATCCCGAGATAATCGTCTCCATGCTCCAAATCCATTTTAAAGCCATTTTTAAGGCATTTCGCGCATACATGAAATGAACACATTTTTCTCCAAAACTATAACAGATGCAAGCTTGTCCTGTTTGGTGGAGATGATATTTAATAAAATAAGTAGAAATCCACTAAAAGTTTTGTTTGGTTATCTTGCAATCCCGAGATAATCGTCTCCATGCTCCAAATCCATTTTAAAGCCATTTTTAAGGCATTTCGCGCATACATGAAATGAACACATTTTTCTCCAAAACTATAACAGATGCAAGCTTGTCCTGTTTGGTGGAGATGATATTTAATAAAATAAGTAGAAATCCACTAAAAGTTTTGTTTGGTTATCTTGCAATCTCGAGATAATCGTCTCCATGCTCCAAATCCATTTTAAAGCCATTTTTAAGGCATTTCGCGCATACATGAAATGAACACATTTTTCTCCAAAACTATAAAAGATGCAAGCTTGTCCTGTTTGGTGGAGATGATATTTAATAAAATAAGTAGAAATGCACTAAAAGTTTTGTTTGGTTATATTACAATCCCGAGATAATCGTCTCCATGCTCCAAATCCATTTTAAAGCTATTTTTAAGGCATTTCGCGCATACATGAAATGAACACATTTTTCTCCAAAACTATAACAGATGCAAGCTTGTCCTGTTTGGTGGAGATGATATTTAATAAAATAAGTAGAAATCCACTAAAAGTTTTGTTTGGTTATCTTGCAATCCCGAGATAATCGTCTCCATGCTCCAAATCCATTTTAAAGCCATTTTTAAGGCATTTCGCGCATACATGAAATGAACACATTTTTCTCCAAAACTATAACAGATGCAAGCTTGTCCTGTTTGGTGGAGATGATATTTAATAAAATAAGTAGAAATCCACTAAAAGTTTTGTTTGGTTATCTTGCAATCCCGAGATAACCGTCTCCATGCTCCAAATCCATTTTAAAGCCATTTTTAAGGCATTTCGCGCATACATGAAATGAACACATTTTTCTCCAAAACTATAAAAGATGCAAGCTTGTCCTGTTTGGTGGAGATGATATTTAATAAAATAAGTAGAAATGCACTAAAAGTTTTGTTTGGTTATATTACAATCCCGAGATAATCGTCTCCATGCTCCAAATCCATTTTAAACTATTTTTAAGGCATTTCGCGCATACATGAAATGAACACATTTTTCTCCAAAACTATAACAGATGCAAGCTTGTCCTGTTTGGTGGAGATGATATTTAATAAAATAAGTAGAAATCCACTAAAAGTTTTGTTTGGTTATCTTGCAATCCCGAGATAATCGTCTCCATGCTCCAAATCCCTTTTAAAGCCATTTTTAAGGCATTTCGCGCATACATGAAATGAACACATTTTTCTCCAAAACTATAACAGATGCAAGCTGGTCCTGTTTGGTGGAGATGATATTTAATAAAATAAGTAGAAATCCACTAAAAGTTTTGTTTGGTTATCTTGCAATCCCGAGATAATCGTCTCCATGCTCCAAATCCATTTTAAAGCCATTTTTAAGGCATTTCGCGCATACATGAAATGAACACATTTTTCTCCAAAACTATAACAGATGCAAGCTTGTCCTGTTTGGTGGAGATGATATTTAATAAAATAAGTAGAAATCCACTAAAAGTTTTGTTTGGTTATCTTGCAATCCCGAGATAATCGTCTCCATGCTCCAAATCCATTTTAAAGCCATTTTTAAGGCATTTCGCGCATACATGAAATGAACACATTTTTCTCCAAAACTATAACAGATGCAAGCTTGTCCTGTTTGGTGGAGATGATATTTAATAAAATAAGTAGAAATCCACTAAAAGTTTTGTTTGGTTATCTTGCAATCCCGAGATAATCGTCTCCATGCTCCAAATCCATTTTAAAGCCATTTTTAAGGCATTTCGCGCATACATGAAATGAACACATTTTTCTCCAAAACTATAACAGATGCAAGCTTGTCCTGTTTGGTGGAGATAATATTTAATAAAATAAGTAGAAATCTACTAAAAGTTTCGTTTGTTTATATTGCCATCCTGAGATAATCGTCTCCATGCTCCAAATCCATTTTAAAGCCATTTCAAAGGCATTTTGCGCATACATGAAATGAACACATTTTTCTCCAAAACTATAACAGATGCAAGCTTGTCCTGTTTGGTGGAGATAATATTTAATAAAATAAGTAGAAATCTACTAAAAGATTCGTTTGTTTATATTGCCATCCTGAGATAATCGTCTCCATGCTCCAAATCCATTTTAAAGCCATTTCAAAGGCATTTTGCGCATACATGAAATGAACACATTTTTCTCCAAAACTTTAACACATGCAAGCTTGTCCTGTTTGGTGGAGATGATATTTAATAAAATAAGTAGAAATCCACCAAAAGTTTTGTTTGGTTATCTTGCAATCCCGAGATAATCGTCTCCATGCTCCAAATCCATTTTAAAGCCATTTTTAAGGCATTTCGCGCATACATGAAATGAACACATTTTTCTCCAAAACTATAAGAGATGCAAGCTTGTCCTGTTTGGTGGAGATGATATTTAATAAAATAAGTAGAAATCCACTAAAAGTTTTGTTTGGTTATCTTGCAATCCCGAGATAATCGTCTCCATGCTCCAAATCCATTTTAAAGCCATTTTTAAGGCATTTCGCGCATACATGAAATGAACACATTTTTCTCCAAAACTATAACAGATGCAAGCTTGTCCTGTTTGGTGGAGATAATATTTAATAAAATAAGTAGAAATCTACTAAAAGTTTCGTTTGTTTATATTGCCATCCTGAGATAATCGTCTCCATGCTCCAAATCCATTTTAAAGCCATTTCAAAGGCATTTTGCGCATACATGAAATGAACACATTTTTCTCCAAACCTATAACACATGCAAGCTTGTCCTGTTTGGTGGAGATGATATTTAATAAAATAAGTAGAAATCCACTAAAAGTTTTGTTTGGTTATCTTGCAATCCCGAGATAATCGTCTCCATGCTCCAAATCCATTTTAAAGCCATTTTTAAGGCATTTCGCGCATACATGAAATGAACACATTTTTCTCCAAAACTATAACAGATGCAAGCTTGTCCTGTTTGGTGGAGATAATATTTAATAAAATAAGTAGAAATCTACTAAAAGTTTCGTTTGTTTATATTGCCATCCTGAGATAATCGTCTCCATGCTCCAAATCCATTTTAAAGCCATTTCAAAGGCATTTTGCGCATACATGAAATGAACACATTTTTCTCCAAAACTATAACACATGCAAGCTTGTCCTGTTTGGTGGAGATGATATTTAATAAAATAAGTAGAAATCCACCAAAAGTTTTTATGGTTATCTTGCAATCCCGAGATAATCGTCTCCATGCTCCAAATCCATTTTAAAGCCATTTTTAAGGCATTTCGCGCATACATGAAATGAACACATTTTTCTCCAAAACTATAAGAGATGCAAGCTTGTCCTGTTTGGTGGAGATGATATTTAATAAAATAAGTAGAAATCCACTAAAAGTTTTGTTTGGTTATCTTGCAATCCCGAGATAATCGTCTCCATGCTCCAAATCCATTTTAAAGCCATTTTTAAGGCATTTCGCGCATACATGAAATGAACACATTTTTCTCCAAAACTATAACAGATGCAAGCTTGTCCTGTTTGGTGGAGATAATATTTAATAAAATAAGTAGAAATCTACTAAAAGTTTCGTTTGTTTATATTGCCATCCTGAGATAATCGTCTCCATGCTCCAAATCCATTTTAAAGCCATTTCAAAGGCATTTTGCGCATACATGAAATGAACACATTTTTCTCCAAACCTATAACACATGCAAGCTTGTCCTGTTTGGTGGAGATGATATTTAATAAAATAAGTAGAAATCCACTAAAAGTTTTGTTTGGTTATCTTGCAATCCCGAGATAATCAGCTCCATGCTCCAAATCCATTTTAAAGCCATTTTTAAGGCATTTCGCGCATACATGAAATGAACACATTTTTCTCCAAAACTATAACAGATGCAAGCTTGTCCTGTTTGGTGGAGATGATATTTAATAAAATAAGTAGAAATCCACTAAAAGTTTTGTTTGGTTATCTTGCAATCCCGAGATAATCGTCTCCATGCTCCAAATCCATTTTAAAGCCATTTTTAAGGCATTTCGCGCATACATGAAATGAACACATTTTTCTCCAAAACTATAACAGATGCAAGCTTGTCCTGTTTGGTGGAGATGATATTTAATAAAATAAGTAGAAATCCACTAAAAGTTTTGTTTGGTTATCTTGCAATCCCGAGATAATCGTCTCCATGCTCCAAATCCATTTTAAAGCCATTTTTAAGGCATTTCGCGCATACATGAAATGAACACATTTTTCTCCAAAACTATAACAGATGCAAGCATATCCTGTTTGGTGGAGATAATATTTAATAAAATAAGTAGAAATCTACTAAAAGTTTCGTTTGTTTATATTGCCATCCTGAGATAATCGTCTCCATGCTCCAAATCCATTTTAAAGCCATTTTTAAGGCATTTCGCGCATACATGAAATGAACACATTTTTCTCCAAAACTATAACAGATGCAAGCTTGTCCTGTTTGGTGGAGATGATATTTAATAAAATAAGTAGAAATCCACTAAAAGTTTTGTTTGGTTATCTTGCAATCCCGAGATAATCGTCTCCATGCTCCAAATCCATTTTAAAGCCATTTTTAAGGCATTTCGCGCATACATGAAATGAACACATTTTTCTCCAAAACTATAACAGATGCAAGCTTGTCCTGTTTGGTGGAGATGATATTTAATAAAATAAGTAGAAATCCACTAAAAGTTTTGTTTGGTTATATTGCAATCCCGAGATAATCGTCTCCATGCTCCAAATCCATTTTAAAGCCATTTTTAAGGCATTTCGCGCATACATGAAATGAACACATTTTTCTCCAAAACTATAACAGATGCAAGCTTGTCCTGTTTGGTGGAGATGATATTTAATAAAATAAGTAGAAATCCACTAAAAGTTTTGTTTGGTTATCTAGCAATCCCGAGATAATCGTCTCCATGCTCCAAATCCATTTTAAAGCCATTTTTAAGGCATTTCGCGCATACATGAAATGAACACATTTTTCTCCAAAACTATAACAGATGCAAGCTTGTCCTGTTTGGTGGAGATAATATTTAATAAAATAAGTAGAAATCTACTAAAAGTTTCGTTTGTTTATATTGCCATCCTGAGATAATCGTCTCCATGCTCCAAATCCATTTTAAAGCCATTTCAAAGGCATTTTGCGCATACATGAAATGAACACATTTTTCTCCAAAACTATAACAGATGCAAGCTTGTCCTGTTTGGTGGAGATGATATTTAATAAAATAAGTAGAAATCCACTAAAAGTTTTGTTTGGTTATCTTGCAATCCCGAGATAATCGTCTCCATGCTCCAAATCCATTTAAAGCCATTTTTAAGGCATTTCGCGCATACATGAAATGAACACATTTTTCTCCAAAACTATAACAGATGCAAGCTTGTCCTGTTTGGTGGAGATGATATTTAATAAAATAAGTAGAAATCCACTAAAAGTTTTGTTTGGTTATCTTGCAATCCCGAGATAATCGTCTCCATGCTCTAAATCCATTTTAAAGCCATTTTTAAGGCATTTCGCGCATACATGAAATGAACACATTTTTCTCCAAAACTATAACAGATGCAAGCTTGTCCTGTTTGGTGGAGATGATATTTAATAAAATAAGTAGAAATCCACTAAAAGTTTTGTTTGGTTATCTTGCAATCCCGAGATAATCGTCTCCATGCTCCAAATCCATTTTAAAGCCATTTCAAAGGCATTTTGCGCATACATGAAATGAACACATTTTTCTCCAAAACTATAACACATGCAAGCTTGTCCTGTTTGGTGGAGATGATATTTAATAAAATAAGTAGAAATCCACTAAAAGTTTTGTTTGGTTATCTTGCAATCCCGAGATAATCGTCTCCATGCTCCAAATCCATTTTAAAGCCATTTTTAAGGCATTTCGCGCATACATGAAATGAACACATTTTTCTCCAAAACTATAACAGATGCAAGTTTGTCCTGTTTGGTGGAGATGATATTTAATAAAATAAGTAGAAATCCACTAAAAGTTTTGTTTGGTTATCTTGCAATCCCGAGATAATCGTCTCCATGCTCCAAATCCATTGTAAAGCCATTTTTAAGGCATTTCGCGCATACATGAAATGAACACATTTTTCTCCAAAACTATAACAGATGCAAGCTTGTCCTGTTTGGTGGAGATGATATTTAATAAAATAAGTAGAAATCCACTAAACGTTTTGTTTGGTTATCTTGCAATCCCGAGATAATCGTCTCCATGCTCCAAATCCATTTTAAAGCCATTTTTAAGGCATTTCGCGCATACATGAAATGAACACATTTTTCTCCAAAACTGTAACAGATGCAAGCTTGTCCTGTTTGGTGGAGATGATATTTAATAAAATAAGTAGAAATCCACTAAAAGTTTTGTTTGGTTATATTGCAATTCCGAGATAATCGTCTCCATGCTCCAAATCCATTTTAAAGCCATTTTTAAGGCATTTCGCGCATACATGAAATGAACACATTTTTCTCCAAAACTATAACAGATGCAAGCTTGTCCTGTTTGGTGGAGATGATATTTAATAAAATAAGTAGAAATCCACTAAAAGTTTTGTTTGGTTATCTTGCAATCCCGAGATAATCGTCTCCATGCTCCAAATCCATTTTAAAGCCATTTTTAAGGCATTTCGCGCATACATGAAATGAACACATTTTTCTCCAAAACTTTAACAGATGCAAGCTTGTCCTGTTTGGTGGAGATGATATTTAATAAAATAAGTAGAAATCCACTAAAAGTTTTGTTTGGTTATCTTGCAATCCCGAGATAATCGTCTCCATGCTCCAAATCCATTTTAAAGCCATTTTTAAGGCATTTCGCGCATACATGAAATGAACACATTTTTCTCCAAAACTATAACAGATGCAAGCTTGTCCTGTTTGGTGGAGATAATATTTAATAAAATAAGTAGAAATCTACTAAAAGTTTCGTTTGTTTATATTGCCGTCCTGAGATAATCGTCTCCATGCTCCAAATCCATTTTAAAGCCATTTCAAAGGCATTTTGCGCATACATGAAATGAACACATTTTTCTCCAAAACTATAACACATGCAAGCTTGTCCTGTTTGGTGGAGATGATATTTAATAAAATAAGTAGAAATCCACTAAAAGTTTTGTTTGGTTATCTTGCAATCCCGAGATAATCGTCTCCATGCTCCAAATCCATTTTAAAGCCATTTTTAAGGCATTTCGCGCATACATGAAATGAACACATTTTTGTCCAAAACTATAACAGATGCAAGCTTGTCCTGTTTGGTGGAGATAATATTTAATAAAATAAGTAGAAATCTACTAAAAGTTTCGTTTGTTTATATTGCCGTCCTGAGATAATCGTCTCCATGCTCCAAATCCATTTTAAAGCCATTTCAAAGGCATTTTGCGCATACATGAAATGAACACATTTTTCTCCAAAACTATAACACATGCAAGCTTGTCCTGTTTGGTGGAGATGATATTTAATAAAATAAGTAGAAATCCACTAAAAGTTTTGTTTGGTTATCTTGCAATCCCGAGATAATCGTCTCCATGCTCCAAATCCATTTTAAAGCCATTTTTAAGGCATTTCGCGCATACATGAAATGAACACATTTTTCTCCAAAACTATAACAGATGCAAGCTTGTCCTGTTTGGTGGGGATAATATTTAATAAAATAAGTAGAAATCTACTAAAAGTTTCGTTTGTTTATATTGCCATCCTGAGATAATCGTCTCCATGCTCCAAATCCATTTTAAAGCCATTTCAAAGGCATTTTGCGCATACATGAAATGAACACATTTTTCTCCAAAACTATAACAGATGCAAGCTTGTCCTGTTTGGTGGAGATGATATTTAATAAAATAAGTAGAAATCCACTAAAAGTTTTGTTTGGTTATCTTGCAATCCCGAGATAATCGTCTCCATGCTCCAAATCCATTTAAAGCCATTTTTAAGGCATTTCGCGCATACATGAAATGAACACATTTTTCTCCAAAACTATAACAGATGCAAGCTTGTCCTGTTTGGTGGAGATGATATTTAATAAAATAAGTAGAAATCCACTAAAAGTTTTGTTTGGTTATCTTGCAATCCCGAGATAATCGTCTCCATGCTCTAAATCCATTTTAAAGCCATTTTTAAGGCATTTCGCGCATACATGAAATGAACACATTTTTCTCCAAAACTATAACAGATGCAAGCTTGTCCTGTTTGGTGGAGATGATATTTAATAAAATAAGTAGAAATCCACTAAAAGTTTTGTTTGGTTATCTTGCAATCCCGAGATAATCGTCTCCATGCTCCAAATCCATTTTAAAGCCATTTCAAAGGCATTTTGCGCATACATGAAATGAACACATTTTTCTCCAAAACTATAACACATGCAAGCTTGTCCTGTTTGGTGGAGATGATATTTAATAAAATAAGTAGAAATCCACTAAAAGTTTTGTTTGGTTATCTTGCAATCCCGAGATAATCGTCTCCATGCTCCAAATCCATTTTAAAGCCATTTTTAAGGCATTTCGCGCATACATGAAATGAACACATTTTTCTCCAAAACTATAACAGATGCAAGTTTGTCCTGTTTGGTGGAGATGATATTTAATAAAATAAGTAGAAATCCACTAAAAGTTTTGTTTGGTTATCTTGCAATCCCGAGATAATCGTCTCCATGCTCCAAATCCATTGTAAAGCCATTTTTAAGGCATTTCGCGCATACATGAAATGAACACATTTTTCTCCAAAACTATAACAGATGCAAGCTTGTCCTGTTTGGTGGAGATGATATTTAATAAAATAAGTAGAAATCCACTAAAAGTTTTGTTTGGTTATCTTGCAATCCCGAGATAATCGTCTCCATGCTCCAAATCCATTTTAAAGCCATTTTTAAGGCATTTCGCGCATACATGAAATGAACACATTTTTCTCCAAAACTGTAACAGATGCAAGCTTGTCCTGTTTGGTGGAGATGATATTTAATAAAATAAGTAGAAATCCACTAAAAGTTTTGTTTGGTTATATTGCAATTCCGAGATAATCGTCTCCATGCTCCAAATCCATTTTAAAGCCATTTTTAAGGCATTTCGCGCATACATGAAATGAACACATTTTTCTCCAAAACTATAACAGATGCAAGCTTGTCCTGTTTGGTGGAGATGATATTTAATAAAATAAGTAGAAATCCACTAAAAGTTTTGTTTGGTTATCTTGCAATCCCGAGATAATCGTCTCCATGCTCCAAATCCATTTTAAAGCCATTTTTAAGGCATTTCGCGCATACATGAAATGAACACATTTTTCTCCAAAACTTTAACAGATGCAAGCTTGTCCTGTTTGGTGGAGATGATATTTAATAAAATAAGTAGAAATCCACTAAAAGTTTTGTTTGGTTATCTTGCAATCCCGAGATAATCGTCTCCATGCTCCAAATCCATTTTAAAGCCATTTTTAAGGCATTTCGCGCATACATGAAATGAACACATTTTTCTCCAAAACTATAACAGATGCAAGCTTGTCCTGTTTGGTGGAGATAATATTTAATAAAATAAGTAGAAATCTACTAAAAGTTTCGTTTGTTTATATTGCCGTCCTGAGATAATCGTCTCCATGCTCCAAATCCATTTTAAAGCCATTTCAAAGGCATTTTGCGCATACATGAAATGAACACATTTTTCTCCAAAACTATAACACATGCAAGCTTGTCCTGTTTGGTGGAGATGATATTTAATAAAATAAGTAGAAATCCACTAAAAGTTTTGTTTGGTTATCTTGCAATCCCGAGATAATCGTCTCCATGCTCCAAATCCATTTTAAAGCCATTTTAAGGCATTTCGCGCATACATGAAATGAACACATTTTTCTCCAAAACTATAACAGATGCAAGCTTGTCCTGTTTGGTGGAGATAATATTTAATAAAATAAGTAGAAATCTACTAAAAGTTTCGTTTGTTTATATTGCCATCC
Source organism: Anomaloglossus baeobatrachus (assembly GCF_048569485.1). NCBI lineage: Eukaryota > Metazoa > Chordata > Amphibia > Anura > Aromobatidae > Anomaloglossus > Anomaloglossus baeobatrachus. The sequence continues at coordinate 359,762 of NW_027445151.1, read as the reverse complement.
TGAGATAATCGTCTCCATGCTCCAAATCCATTTTAAAGCCATTTCAAAGGCATTTTGCGCATACATGAAATGAACACATTTTTCTCCAAAACTATAACAGATGCAAGCTTGTCCTGTTTGGTGGAGATGATATTTAATAAAATAAGTAGAAATCCACTAAAAGTTTTGTTTGGTTATCTTGCAATCCCGAGATAATCGTCTCCATGCTCCAAATCCATTTAAAGCCATTTTTAAGGCATTTCGCGCATACATGAAATGAACACATTTTTCTCCAAAACTATAACAGATGCAAGCTTGTCCTGTTTGGTGGAGATGATATTTAATAAAATAAGTTGAAATCCACTAAAAGTTTTGTTTGGTTATCTTGCAATCCCGAGATAATCGTCTCCATGCTCTAAATCCATTTTAAAGCCATTTTTAAGGCATTTCGCGCATACATGAAATGAACACATTTTTCTCCAAAACTATAACAGATGCAAGCTTGTCCTGTTTGGTGGAGATGATATTTAATAAAATAAGTAGAAATCCACTAAAAGTTTTGTTTGGTTATCTTGCAATCCCGAGATAATCGTCTCCATGCTCCAAATCCATTTTAAAGCCATTTCAAAGGCATTTTGCGCATACATGAAATGAACACATTTTTCTCCAAAACTATAACACATGCAAGCTTGTCCTGTTTGGTGGAGATGATATTTAATAAAATAAGTAGAAATCCACTAAAAGTTTTGTTTGGTTATCTTGCAATCCCGAGATAATCGTCTCCATGCTCCAAATCCATTGTAAAGCCATTTTTAAGGCATTTCGCGCATACATGAAATGAACACATTTTTCTCCAAAACTATAACAGATGCAAGCTTGTCCTGTTTGGTGGAGATGATATTTAATAAAATAAGTAGAAATCCACTAAAAGTTTTGTTTGGTTATCTTGCAATCCCGAGATAATCGTCTCCATGCTCCAAATCCATTTTAAAGCCATTTTTAAGGCATTTCGCGCATACATGAAATGAACACATTTTTCTCCAAAACTGTAACAGATGCAAGCTTGTCCTGTTTGGTGGAGATGATATTTAATAAAATAAGTAGAAATCCACTAGAAGTTTTGTTTGGTTATCTTGCAATTCCGAGATAATCGTCTCCATGCTCCAAATCCATTTTAAAGCCATTTTTAAGGCATTTCGCGCATACATGAAATGAACACATTTTTCTCCAAAACTATAACAGATGCAAGTTTGTCCTGTTTGGTGGAGATGATATTTAATAAAATAAGTAGAAATCCACTAAAAGTTTTGTTTGGTTATCTTGCAATCCCGAGATAATCGTCTCCATGCTCCAAATCCATTGTAAAGCCATTTTTAAGGCATTTCGCGCATACATGAAATGAACACATTTTTCTCCAAAACTATAACAGATGCAAGCTTGTCCTGTTTGGTGGAGATGATATTTAATAAAATAAGTAGAAATCCACTAAAAGTTTTGTTTGGTTATCTTGCAATCCCGAGATAATCGTCTCCATGCTCCAAATCCATTTTAAAGCCATTTTTAAGGCATTTCGCGCATACATGAAATGAACACATTTTTCTCCAAAACTGTAACAGATGCAAGCTTGTCCTGTTTGGTGGAGATGATATTTAATAAAATAAGTAGAAATCCACTAAAAGTTTTGTTTGGTTATATTGCAATTCCGAGATAATCGTCTCCATGCTCCAAATCCATTTTAAAGCCATTTTTAAGGCATTTCGCGCATACATGAAATGAACACATTTTTCTCCAAAACTATAACAGATGCAAGCTTGTCCTGTTTGGTGGAGATGATATTTAATAAAATAAGTAGAAATCCACTAAAAGTTTTGTTTGGTTATCTTGCAATCCCGAGATAATCGTCTCCATGCTCCAAATCCATTTTAAAGCCATTTTTAAGGCATTTCGCGCATACATGAAATGAACACATTTTTCTCCAAAACTTTAACAGATGCAAGCTTGTCCTGTTTGGTGGAGATGATATTTAATAAAATAAGTAGAAATCCACTAAAAGTTTTGTTTGGTTATCTTGCAATCCCGAGATAATCGTCTCCATGCTCCAAATCCATTTTAAAGCCATTTTTAAGGCATTTCGCGCATACATGAAATGAACACATTTTTCTCCAAAACTATAACAGATGCAAGCTTGTCCTGTTTGGTGGAGATAATATTTAATAAAATAAGTAGAAATCTACTAAAAGTTTCGTTTGTTTATATTGCCGTCCTGAGATAATCGTCTCCATGCTCCAAATCCATTTTAAAGCCATTTCAAAGGCATTTTGCGCATACATGAAATGAACACATTTTTCTCCAAAACTATAACACATGCAAGCTTGTCCTGTTTGGTGGAGATGATATTTAATAAAATAAGTAGAAATCCACTAAAAGTTTTGTTTGGTTATCTTGCAATCCCGAGATAATCGTCTCCATGCTCCAAATCCATTTTAAAGCCATTTTAAGGCATTTCGCGCATACATGAAATGAACACATTTTTCTCCAAAACTATAACAGATGCAAGCTTGTCCTGTTTGGTGGAGATAATATTTAATAAAATAAGTAGAAATCTACTAAAAGTTTCGTTTGTTTATATTGCCATCCTGAGATAATCGTCTCCATGCTCCAAATCCATTTTAAAGCCATTTCAAAGGCATTTTGCGCATACATGAAATGAACACATTTTTCTCCAAAACTATAACAGATGCAAGCTTGTCCTGTTTGGTGGAGATGATATTTAATAAAATAAGTAGAAATCCACTAAAAGTTTTGTTTGGTTATCTTGCAATCCCGAGATAATCGTCTCCATGCTCCAAATCCATTTAAAGCCATTTTTAAGGCATTTCGCGCATACATGAAATGAACACATTTTTCTCCAAAACTATAACAGATGCAAGCTTGTCCTGTTTGGTGGAGATGATATTTAATAAAATAAGTTGAAATCCACTAAAAGTTTTGTTTGGTTATCTTGCAATCCCGAGATAATCGTCTCCATGCTCTAAATCCATTTTAAAGCCATTTTTAAGGCATTTCGCGCATACATGAAATGAACACATTTTTCTCCAAAACTATAACAGATGCAAGCTTGTCCTGTTTGGTGGAGATGATATTTAATAAAATAAGTAGAAATCCACTAAAAGTTTTGTTTGGTTATCTTGCAATCCCGAGATAATCGTCTCCATGCTCCAAATCCATTTTAAAGCCATTTCAAAGGCATTTTGCGCATACATGAAATGAACACATTTTTCTCCAAAACTATAACACATGCAAGCTTGTCCTGTTTGGTGGAGATGATATTTAATAAAATAAGTAGAAATCCACTAAAAGTTTTGTTTGGTTATCTTGCAATCCCGAGATAATCGTCTCCATGCTCCAAATCCATTTTAAAGCCATTTTTAAGGCATTTCGCGCATACATGAAATGAACACATTTTTCTCCAAAACTATAACAGATGCAAGTTTGTCCTGTTTGGTGGAGATGATATTTAATAAAATAAGTAGAAATCCACTAAAAGTTTTGTTTGGTTATCTTGCAATCCCGAGATAATCGTCTCCATGCTCCAAATCCATTGTAAAGCCATTTTTAAGGCATTTCGCGCATACATGAAATGAACACATTTTTCTCCAAAACTATAACAGATGCAAGCTTGTCCTGTTTGGTGGAGATGATATTTAATAAAATAAGTAGAAATCCACTAAAAGTTTTGTTTGGTTATCTTGCAATCCCGAGATAATCGTCTCCATGCTCCAAATCCATTTTAAAGCCATTTTTAAGGCATTTCGCGCATACATGAAATGAACACATTTTTCTCCAAAACTGTAACAGATGCAAGCTTGTCCTGTTTGGTGGAGATGATATTTAATAAAATAAGTAGAAATCCACTAAAAGTTTTGTTTGGTTATATTGCAATTCCGAGATAATCGTCTCCATGCTCCAAATCCATTTTAAAGCCATTTTTAAGGCATTTCGCGCATACATGAAATGAACACATTTTTCTCCAAAACTATAACAGATGCAAGCTTGTCCTGTTTGGTGGAGATGATATTTAATAAAATAAGTAGAAATCCACTAAAAGTTTTGTTTGGTTATCTTGCAATCCCGAGATAATCGTCTCCATGCTCCAAATCCATTTTAAAGCCATTTTTAAGGCATTTCGCGCATACATGAAATGAACACATTTTTCTCCAAAACTTTAACAGATGCAAGCTTGTCCTGTTTGGTGGAGATGATATTTAATAAAATAAGTAGAAATCCACTAAAAGTTTTGTTTGGTTATCTTGCAATCCCGAGATAATCGTCTCCATGCTCCAAATCCATTTTAAAGCCATTTTTAAGGCATTTCGCGCATACATGAAATGAACACATTTTTCTCCAAAACTATAACAGATGCAAGCTTGTCCTGTTTGGTGGAGATAATATTTAATAAAATAAGTAGAAATCTACTAAAAGTTTCGTTTGTTTATATTGCCGTCCTGAGATAATCGTCTCCATGCTCCAAATCCATTTTAAAGCCATTTCAAAGGCATTTTGCGCATACATGAAATGAACACATTTTTCTCCAAAACTATAACACATGCAAGCTTGTCCTGTTTGGTGGAGATGATATTTAATAAAATAAGTAGAAATCCACTAAAAGTTTTGTTTGGTTATCTTGCAATCCCGAAATAATCGTCTCCATGCTCCAAATCCATTTTAAAGCCATTTTAAGGCATTTCGCGCATACATGAAATGAACACATTTTTCTCCAAAACTATAACAGATGCAAGCTTGTCCTGTTTGGTGGAGATAATATTTAATAAAATAAGTAGAAATCTACTAAATGTTTCGTTTGTTTATATTGCCATCCTGAGATAATCGTCTCCATGCTCCAAATCCATTTTAAAGCCATTTCAAAGGCATTTTGCGCATACATGAAATGAACACATTTTTCTCCAAAACTATAACACATGCAAGCTTGTCCTGTTTGGTGGAGATGATATTTAATAAAATAAGTAGAAATCCACTAAAAGTTTTGTTTGGTTATCTTGCAATCCCGAGATAATCGTCTCCATGCTCCAAATCCATTTTAAAGCCATTTTTAAGGCATTTCGCGCATACATGAAATGAACACATTTTTCTCCAAAACTATAACAGATGCAAGCTTGTCCTGTTTGGTGGAGATGATATTTAATAAAATAAGTAGAAATCCACTAAAAGTTTTGTTTGGTTATCTTGCAATCCCGAGATAATCGTCTCCATGCTCCAAATCCATTTTAAAGCCATTTTTAAGGCATTTCGCGCATACATGAAATGAACACATTTTTCTCCAAAACTATAACAGATGCAAGCTTGTCCTGTTTGGTGGAGATGATATTTAATAAAATAAGTAGAAATCCACTAAAAGTTTTGTTTGGTTATCTTGCAATCTCGAGATAATCGTCTCCATGCTCCAAATCCATTTTAAAGCCATTTTTAAGGCATTTCGCGCATACATGAAATGAACACATTTTTCTCCAAAACTATAACACATGCATGCTTGTCCTGTTTGGTGGAGATGATATTTAATAAAATAAGTAGAAATCCACTAAAAGTTTTGTTTGGTTATCTTGCAATCCCGAGATAATCGTCTCCATGCTCCAAATCCATTTTAAAGCCATTTTTAAGGCATTTCGCGCATACATGAAATGAACACATTTTTCTCCAAAACTATAACAGATGCAAGCTTGTCCTGTTTGGTGGAGATGATATTTAATAAAATAAGTAGAAATCCACTAAAAGTTTTGTTTGGTTATCTTGCAATCCCGAGATAATCGTCTCCATGCTCCAAATCCATTTTAAAGCCATTTTTAAGGCATTTCGCGCATACATTAAATGAACACATTTTTCTCCAAAACTATAACAGATGCAAGCTTGTCCTGTTTGGTGGAGATAATATTTAATAAAATAAGTAGAAATCTACTAAAAGTTTCGTTTGTTTATATTGCCATCCTGAGATAATCGTCTCCATGCTCCAAATCCATTTTAAAGCCATTTCAAAGGCATTTTGCGCATACATGAAATGAACACATTTTTCTCCAAAACTATAACACATGCAAGCTTGTCCTGTTTGGTGGAGATGATATTTAATAAAATAAGTAGAAATCCACCAAAAGTTTTGTTTGGTTATCTTGCAATCCCGAGATAATCGTCTCCATGCTCCAAATCCATTTTAAAGCCATTTTTAAGGCATTTCGCGCATACATGAAATGAACACATTTTTCTCCAAAACTATAAGAGATGCAAGCTTGTCCTGTTTGGTGGAGATGATATTTAATAAAATAAGTAGAAATCCACTAAAAGTTTTGTTTGGTTATCTTGCAATCCCGAGATAATCGTCTCCATGCTCCAAATCCATTTTAAAGCCATTTTTAAGGCATTTCGCGCATACATGAAATGAACACATTTTTCTCCAAAACTATAACAGATGCAAGCTTGTCCTGTTTGGTGGAGATGATATTTAATAAAATAAGTAGAAATCCACTAAAAGTTTTGTTTGGTTATCTTGCAATCTCGAGATAATCGTCTCCATGCTCCAAATCCATTTTAAAGCCATTTTTAAGGCATTTCGCGCATACATGAAATGAACACATTTTTCTCCAAAACTATAACACATGCAAGCTTGTCCTGTTTGGTGGAGATGATATTTAATAAAATAAGTAGAAATCCACTAAAAGTTTTGTTTGGTTATCTTGCAATCCCGAGATAATCGTCTCCATGCTCCAAATCCATTTTAAAGCCATTTTTAAGGCATTTCGCGCATACATGAAATGAACACATTTTTCTCCAAAACTATAACAGATGCAAGCTTGTCCTGTTTGGTGGAGATGATATTTAATAAAATAAGTAGAAATCCACTAAAAGTTTTGTTTGGTTATCTTGCAATCCCGAGATAATCGTCTCCATGCTCCAAATCCATTTTAAAGCCATTTTTAAGGCATTTCGCGCATACATGAAATGAACACATTTTTCTCCAAAACTATAACAGATGCAAGCTTGTCCTGTTTGGTGGAGATAATATTTAATAAAATAAGTAGAAATCTACTAAAAGTTTCGTTTGTTTATATTGCCATCCTGAGATAATCGTCTCCATGCTCCAAATCCATTTTAAAGCCATTTCAAAGGCATTTTGCGCATACATGAAATGAACACATTTTTCTCCAAAACTATAACACATGCAAGCTTGTCCTGTTTGGTGGAGATGATATTTAATAAAATAAGTAGAAATCCACCAAAAGTTTTGTTTGGTTATCTTGCAATCCCGAGATAATCGTCTCCATGCTCCAAATCCATTTTAAAGCCATTTTTAAGGCATTTCGCGCATACATGAAATGAACACATTTTTCTCCAAAACTATAACAGATGCAAGCTTGTCCTGTTTGGTGGAGATGATATTTAATAAAATAAGTAGAAATCCACTAAAAGTTTTGTTTGGTTATCTTGCAATCCCGAGATAATCGTCTCCATGCTCCAAATCCATTTTAAAGCCATTTTTAAGGCATTTCGCGCATACATGAAATGAACACATTTTTCTCCAAAACTATAACAGATGCAAGCTTGTCCTGTTTGGTGGAGATAATATTTAATAAAATAAGTAGAAATCTACTAAAAGTTTCGTTTGTTTATATTGCCATCCTGAGATAATCGTCTCCATGCTCCAAATCCATTTTAAAGCCATTTCAAAGGCATTTTGCGCATACATGAAATGAACACATTTTTCTCCAAACCTATAACACATGCAAGCTTGTCCTGTTTGGTGGAGATGATATTTAATAAAATAAGTAGAAATCTACTAAAAGTTTTGTTTGGTTATCTTGCAATCCCGAGATAATCGTCTCCATGCTCCAAATCCATTTTAAAGCCATTTTTAAGGCATTTCGCGCATACATGAAATGAACACATTTTTCTCCAAAACTATAACAGATGCAAGCTTGTCCTGTTTGGTGGAGATGATATTTAATAAAATAAGTAGAAATCCACTAAAAGTTTTGTTTGGTTATCTTGCAATCCCGAGATAATCGTCTCCATGCTCCAAATCCATTTTAAAGCCATTTTTAAGGCATTTCGCGCATACATGAAATGAACACATTTTTCTCCAAAACTATAACAGATGCAAGCTTGTCCTGTTTGGTGGAGATGATATTTAATAAAATAAGTAGAAATCCACTAAAAGTTTTGTTTGGTTATCTTGCAATCCCGAGATAATCGTCTCCATGCTCCAAATCCATTTTAAAGCCATTTTTAAGGCATTTCGCGCATACATGAAATGAACACATTTTTCTCCAAAACTATAACAGATGCAAGCTTGTCCTGTTTGGTGGAGATAATATTTAATAAAATAAGTAGAAATCTACTAAAAGTTTCGTTTGTTTATATTGCCATCCTGAGATAATCGTCTCCATGCTCCAAATCCATTTTAAAGCCATTTCAAAGGCATTTTGCGCATACATGAAATGAACACATTTTTCTCCAAAACTATAACAGATGCAAGCTTGTCCTGTTTGGTGGAGATAATATTTAATAAAATAAGTAGAAATCTACTAAAAGTTTCGTTTGTTTATATTGCCATCCTGAGATAATCGTCTCCATGCTCCAAATCCATTTTAAAGCCATTTCAAAGGCATTTTGCGCATACATGAAATGAACACATTTTTCTCCAAAACTATAACACATGCAAGCTTGTCCTGTTTGGTGGAGATGATATTTAATAAAATAAGTAGAAATCCACCAAAAGTTTTGTTTGGTTATCTTGCAATCCCGAGATAATCGTCTCCATGCTCCAAATCCATTTTAAAGCCATTTTTAAGGCATTTCGCGCATACATGAAATGAACACATTTTTCTCCAAAACTATAAGAGATGCAAGCTTGTCCTGTTTGGTGGAGATGATATTTAATAAAATAAGTAGAAATCCACTAAAAGTTTTGTTTGGTTATCTTGCAATCCCGAGATAATCGTCTCCATGCTCCAAATCCATTTTAAAGCCATTTTTAAGGCATTTCGCGCATACATGAAATGAACACATTTTTCTCCAAAACTATAACAGATGCAAGCTTGTCCTGTTTGGTGGAGATAATATTTAATAAAATAAGTAGAAATCTACTAAAAGTTTCGTTTGTTTATATTGCCATCCTGAGATAATCGTCTCCATGCTCCAAATCCATTTTAAAGCCATTTCAAAGGCATTTTGCGCATACATGAAATGAACACATTTTTCTCCAAAACTATAACACATGCAAGCTTGTCCTGTTTGGTGGAGATGATATTTAATAAAATAAGTAGAAATCCACCAAAAGTTTTGTTTGGTTATCTTGCAATCCCGAGATAATCGTCTCCATGCTCCAAATCCATTTTAAAGCCATTTTTAAGGCATTTCGCGCATACATGAAATGAACACATTTTTCTCCAAAACTATAAGAGATGCAAGCTTGTCCTGTTTGGTGGAGATGATATTTAATAAAATAAGTAGAAATCCACTAAAAGTTTTGTTTGGTTATCTTGCAATCCCGAGATAATCGTCTCCATGCTCCAAATCCATTTTAAAGCCATTTTTAAGGCATTTCGCGCATACATGAAATGAACACATTTTTCTCCAAAACTATAACAGATGCAAGCTTGTCCTGTTTGGTGGAGATAATATTTAATAAAATAAGTAGAAATCTACTAAAAGTTTCGTTTGTTTATATTGCCATCCTGAGATAATCGTCTCCATGCTCCAAATCCATTTTAAAGCCATTTCAAAGGCATTTTGCGCATACATGAAATGAACACATTTTTCTCCAAACCTATAACACATGCAAGCTTGTCCTGTTTGGTGGAGATGATATTTAATAAAATAAGTAGAAATCCACTAAAAGTTTTGTTTGGTTATCTTGCAATCCCGAGATAATCGTCTCCATGCTCCAAATCCATTTTAAAGCCATTTTTAAGGCATTTCGCGCATACATGAAATGAACACATTTTTCTCCAAAACTATAACAGATGCAAGCTTGTCCTGTTTGGTGGAGATGATATTTAATAAAATAAGTAGAAATCCACTAAAAGTTTTGTTTGGTTATCTTGCAATCCCGAGATAATCGTCTCCATGCTCCAAATCCATTTTAAAGCCATTTTTAAGGCATTTCGCGCATACATGAAATGAACACATTTTTCTCCAAAACTATAACAGATGCAAGCTTGTCCTGTTTGGTGGAGATGATATTTAATAAAATAAGTAGAAATCCACTAAAAGTTTTGTTTGGTTATCTTGCAATCCCGAGATAATCGTCTCCATGCTCCAAATCCATTTTAAAGCCATTGTTAACGCATTTCGCGCATACATGAAATGAACACATTTTTCTCCAAAACTATAACAGATGCAAGCTTGTCCTGTTTGGTGGAGATGATATTTAATAAAATAAGTAGAAATCCACTAAAAGTTTTGTTTGGTTATCTTGCAATCCCGAGATAATCGTCTCCATGCTCCAAATCCATTTTAAAGCCATTTTTAAGGCATTTCGCGCATACATGAAATGAACACATTTTTCTCCAAAACTATAACAGATGCAAGCTTGTCCTGTTTGGTGGAGATAATATTTAATAAAATAAGTAGAAATCTACTAAAAGTTTCGTTTGTTTATATTGCCATCCTGAGATAATCGTCTCCATGCTCCAAATCCATTTTAAAGCCATTTTTAAGGCATTTCGCGCATACATGAAATGAACACATTTTTCTCCAAAACTATAACAGATGCAAGCTTGTCCTGTTTGGTGGAGATGATATTTAATAAAATAAGTAGAAATCCACTAAAAGTTTTGTTTGGTTATCTTGCAATCCCGAGATAATCGTCTCCATGCTCCAAATCCATTTTAAAGCCATTTTTAAGGCATTTCGCGCATACATGAAATGAACACATTTTTCTCCAAAACTATAACAGATGCAAGCTTGTCCTGTTTGGTGGAGATGATATTTAATAAAATAAGTAGAAATCCACTAAAAGTTTTGTTTGGTTATATTGCAATCCCGAGATAATCGTCTCCATGCTCCAAATCCATTTTAAAGCCATTTTTAAGGCATTTCGCGCATACATGAAATGAACACATTTTTCTCCAAAACTATAACAGATGCAAGCTTGTCCTGTTTGGTGGAGATGATATTTAATAAAATAAGTAGAAATCCACTAAAAGTTTTGTTTGGTTATCTTGCAATCCCGAGATAATCGTCTCCATGCTCCAAATCCATTTTAAAGCCATTTTTAAGGCATTTCGCGCATACATGAAATGAACACATTTTTCTTTAAAACTATAACAGATGCAAGCTTGTCCTGTTTGGTGGAGATAATATTTAATAAAATAAGTAGAAATCTACTAAAAGTTTCGTTTGTTTATATTGCCATCCTGAGATAATCGTCTCCATGCTCCAAATCCATTTTAAAGCCATTTCAAAGGCATTTTGCGCATACATGAAATGAACACATTTTTCTCCAAAACTATAACAGATGCAAGCTTGTCCTGTTTGGTGGAGATGATATTTAATAAAATAAGTAGAAATCCACTAAAAGTTTTGTTTGGTTATCTTGCAATCCCGAGATAATCGTCTCCATGCTCCAAATCCATTTTAAAGCCATTTTTAAGGCATTTCGCGCATACATGAAATGAACACATTTTTCTCCAAAACTATAACAGATGCAAGCTTGTCCTGTTTGGTGGAGATGATATTTAATAAAATAAGTAGAAATCCACTAAAAGTTTTGTTTGGTTATCTTGCAATCCCGAGATAATCGTCTCCATGCTCTAAATCCATTTTAAAGCCATTTTTAAGGCATTTCGCGCATACATGAAATGAACACATTTTTCTCCAAAACTATAACAGATGCAAGCTTGTCCTGTTTGGTGGAGATGATATTTAATAAAATAAGTAGAAATCCACTAAAAGTTTTGTTTGGTTATCTTGCAATCCCGAGATAATCGTCTCCATGCTCCAAATCCATTTTAAAGCCATTTCAAAGGCATTTTGCGCATACATGAAATGAACACATTTTTCTCCAAAACTATAACACATGCAAGCTTGTCCTGTTTGGTGGAGATGATATTTAATAAAATAAGTAGAAATCCACTAAAAGTTTTGTTTGGTTATCTTGCAATCCCGAGATAATCGTCTCCATGCTCCAAATCCATTTTAAAGCCATTTCAAAGGCATTTTGCGCATACATGAAATGAACACATTTTTCTCCAAACCTATAACACATGCAAGCTTGTCCTGTTTGGTGGAGATGATATTTAATAAAATAAGTAGAAATCCACTAAAAGTTTTGTTTGGTTATCTTGCAATCCCGAGATAATCGTCTCCATGCTCCAAATCCATTTTAAAGCCATTTTTAAGGCATTTCGCGCATACATGAAATGAACACATTTTTCTCCAAAACTATAACAGATGCAAGCTTGTCCTGTTTGGTGGAGATAATATTTAATAAAATAAGTAGAAATCTACTAAAAGTTTCGTTTGTTTATATTGCCATCCTGAGATAATCGTCTCCATGCTCCAAATCCATTTTAAAGCCATTTCAAAGGCATTTTGCGCATACATGAAATGAACACATTTTTCTCCAAAACTATAACACATGCAAGCTTGTCCTGTTTGGTGGAGATGATATTTAATAAAATAAGTAGAAATCCACCAAAAGTTTTGTTTGGTTATCTTGCAATCCCGAGATAATCGTCTCCATGCTCCAAATCCATTTTAAAGCCATTTTTAAGGCATTTCGCGCATACATGAAATGAACACATTTTTCTCCAAAACTATAAGAGATGCAAGCTTGTCCTGTTTGGTGGAGATGATATTTAATAAAATAAGTAGAAATCTACTAAAAGTTTCGTTTGTTTATATTGCCATCCTGAGATAATCGTCTCCATGCTCCAAATCCATTTTAAAGCCATTTCAAAGGCATTTTGCGCATACATGAAATGAACACATTTTTCTCCAAAACTATAACAGATGCAAGCTTGTCCTGTTTGGTGGAGATGATATTTAATAAAATAAGTAGAAATCCACTAAAAGTTTTGTTTGGTTATCTTGCAATCCCGAGATAATCGTCTCCATGCTCCAAATCCATTTTAAAGCCATTTTTAAGGCATTTCGCGCATACATGAAATGAACACATTTTTCTCCAAAACTATAACAGATGCAAGCTTGTCCTGTTTGGTGGAGATGATATTTAATAAAATAAGTAGAAATCCACTAAAAGTTTTGTTTGGTTATCTTGCAATCCCGAGATAATCGTCTCCATGCTCCAAATCCATTTTAAAGCCATTGTTAACGCATTTCGCGCATACATGAAATGAACACATTTTTCTCCAAAACTATAACAGATGCAAGCTTGTCCTGTTTGGTGGAGATGATATTTAATAAAATAAGTAGAAATCCACTAAAAGTTTTGTTTGGTTATCTTGCAATCCCGAGATAATCGTCTCCATGCTCCAAATCCATTTTAAAGCCATTTTTAAGGCATTTCGCGCATACATGAAATGAACACATTTTTCTCCAAAACTATAACAGATGCAAGCTTGTCCTGTTTGGTGGAGATAATATTTAATAAAATAAGTAGAAATCTACTAAAAGTTTCGTTTGTTTATATTGCCATCCTGAGATAATCGTCTCCATGCTCCAAATCCATTTTAAAGCCATTTTTAAGGCATTTCGCGCATACATGAAATGAACACATTTTTCTCCAAAACTATAACAGATGCAAGCTTGTCCTGTTTGGTGGAGATGATATTTAATAAAATAAGTAGAAATCCACTAAAAGTTTTGTTTGGTTATCTTGCAATCCCGAGATAATCGTCTCCATGCTCCAAATCCATTTTAAAGCCATTTTTAAGGCATTTCGCGCATACATGAAATGAACACATTTTTCTCCAAAACTATAACAGATGCAAGCTTGTCCTGTTTGGTGGAGATGATATTTAATAAAATAAGTAGAAATCCACTAAAAGTTTTGTTTGGTTATATTGCAATCCCAAGATAATCGTCTCCATGCTCCAAATCCATTTTAAAGCCATTTTTAAGGCATTTCGCGCATACATGAAATGAACACATTTTTCTCCAAAACTATAACAGATGCAAGCTTGTCCTGTTTGGTGGAGATGATATTTAATAAAATAAGTAGAAATCCACTAAAAGTTTTGTTTGGTTATCTTGCAATCCCGAGATAATCGTCTCCATGCTCCAAATCCATTTTAAAGCCATTTTTAAGGCATTTCGCGCATACATGAAATGAACACATTTTTCTTTAAAACTATAACAGATGCAAGCTTGTCCTGTTTGGTGGAGATAATATTTAATAAAATAAGTAGAAATCTACTAAAAGTTTCGTTTGTTTATATTGCCATCCTGAGATAATCGTCTCCATGCTCCAAATCCATTTTAAAGCCATTTCAAAGGCATTTTGCGCATACATGAAATGAACACATTTTTCTCCAAAACTATAACAGATGCAAGCTTGTCCTGTTTGGTGGAGATGATATTTAATAAAATAAGTAGAAATCCACTAAAAGTTTTGTTTGGTTATCTTGCAATCCCGAGATAATCGTCTCCATGCTCCAAATCCATTTTAAAGCCATTTTTAAGGCATTTCGCGCATACATGAAATGAACACATTTTTCTCCAAAACTATAACAGATGCAAGCTTGTCCTGTTTGGTGGAGATGATATTTAATAAAATAAGTAGAAATCCACTAAAAGTTTTGTTTGGTTATCTTGCAATCCCGAGATAATCGTCTCCATGCTCTAAATCCATTTTAAAGCCATTTTTAAGGCATTTCGCGCATACATGAAATGAACACATTTTTCTCCAAAACTATAACAGATGCAAGCTTGTCCTGTTTGGTGGAGATGATATTTAATAAAATAAGTAGAAATCCACTAAAAGTTTTGTTTGGTTATCTTGCAATCCCGAGATAATCGTCTCCATGCTCCAAATCCATTTTAAAGCCATTTCAAAGGCATTTTGCGCATACATGAAATGAACACATTTTTCTCCAAAACTATAACACATGCAAGCTTGTCCTGTTTGGTGGAGATGATATTTAATAAAATAAGTAGAAATCCACTAAAAGTTTTGTTTGGTTATCTTGCAATCCCGAGATAATCGTCTCCATGCTCCAAATCCATTTTAAAGCCATTTCAAAGGCATTTTGCGCATACATGAAATGAACACATTTTTCTCCAAACCTATAACACATGCAAGCTTGTCCTGTTTGGTGGAGATGATATTTAATAAAATAAGTAGAAATCCACTAAAAGTTTTGTTTGGTTATCTTGCAATCCCGAGATAATCGTCTCCATGCTCCAAATCCATTTTAAAGCCATTTTTAAGGCATTTCGCGCATACATGAAATGAACACATTTTTCTCCAAAACTATAACAGATGCAAGCTTGTCCTGTTTGGTGGAGATAATATTTAATAAAATAAGTAGAAATCTACTAAAAGTTTCGTTTGTTTATATTGCCATCCTGAGATAATCGTCTCCATGCTCCAAATCCATTTTAAAGCCATTTCAAAGGCATTTTGCGCATACATGAAATGAACACATTTTTCTCCAAAACTATAACACATGCAAGCTTGTCCTGTTTGGTGGAGATGATATTTAATAAAATAAGTAGAAATCCACCAAAAGTTTTGTTTGGTTATCTTGCAATCCCGAGATAATCGTCTCCATGCTCCAAATCCATTTTAAAGCCATTTTTAAGGCATTTCGCGCATACATGAAATGAACACATTTTTCTCCAAAACTATAAGAGATGCAAGCTTGTCCTGTTTGGTGGAGATGATATTTAATAAAATAAGTAGAAATCCACTAAAAGTTTTGTTTGGTTATCTTGCAATCCCGAGATAATCGTCTCCATGCTCCAAATCCATTTTAAAGCCATTTTTAAGGCATTTCGCGCATACATGAAATGAACACATTTTTCTCCAAAACTATAACAGATGCAAGCTTGTCCTGTTTGGTGGAGATAATATTTAATAAAATAAGTAGAAATCTACTAAAAGTTTCGTTTGTTTATATTGCCATCCTGAGATAATCGTCTCCATGCTCCAAATCCATTTTAAAGCCATTTCAAAGGCATTTTGCGCATACATGAAATGAACACATTTTTCTCCAAACCTATAACACATGCAAGCTTGTCCTGTTTGGTGGAGATGATATTTAATAAAATAAGTAGAAATCCACTAAAAGTTTTGTTTGGTTATCTTGCAATCCCGAGATAATCGTCTCCATGCTCCAAATCCATTTTAAAGCCATTTTTAAGGCATTTCGCGCATACATGAAATGAACACATTTTTCTCCAAAACTATAACAGATGCAAGCTTGTCCTGTTTGGTGGAGATGATATTTAATAAAATAAGTAGAAATCCACTAAAAGTTTTGTTTGGTTATCTTGCAATCCCGAGATAATCGTCTCCATGCTCCAAATCCATTTTAAAGCCATTTTTAAGGCATTTCGCGCATACATGAAATGAACACATTTTTCTCCAAAACTATAACAGATGCAAGCTTGTCCTGTTTGGTGGAGATGATATTTAATAAAATAAGTAGAAATCCCCTAAAAGTTTTGTTTGGTTATCTTGCAATCCCGAGATAATCGTCTCCATGCTCCAAATCCATTTTAAAGCCATTTTTAAGGCATTTCGCGCATACATGAAATGAACACATTTTTCTCCAAAACTATAACAGATGCAAGCTTGTCCTGTTTGGTGGAGATGATATTTAATAAAATAAGTAGAAATCCACTAAAAGTTTTGTTTGGTTATCTTGCAATCCCGAGATAATCGTCTCCATGCTCCAAATCCATTTTAAAGCCATTTTTAAGGCATTTCGCGCATACATGAAATGAACACATTTTTCTCCAAAACTATAACAGATGCAAGCTTGTCCTGTTTGGTGGAGATAATATTTAATAAAATAAGTAGAAATCTACTAAAAGTTTCGTTTGTTTATATTGCCATCCTGAGATAATCGTCTCCATGCTCCAAATCCATTTTAAAGCCATTTTTAAGGCATTTCGCGCATACATGAAATGAACACATTTTTCTCCAAAACTATAACAGATGCAAGCTTGTCCTGTTTGGTGGAGATGATATTTAATAAAATAAGTAGAAATCCACTAAAAGTTTTGTTTGGTTATATTGCAATCCCGAGATAATCGTCTCCATGCTCCAAATCCATTTTAAAGCCATTTTTAAGGCATTTCGCGCATACATGAAATGAACACATTTTTCTCCAAAACTATAACAGATGCAAGCTTGTCCTGTTTGGTGGAGATGATATTTAATAAAATAAGTAGAAATCCACTAAAAGTTTTGTTTGGTTATCTTGCAATCCCGAGATAATCGTCTCCATGCTCCAAATCCATTTTAAAGCCATTTTTAAGGCATTTCGCGCATACATGAAATGAACACATTTTTCTTTAAAACTATAACAGATGCAAGCTTGTCCTGTTTGGTGGAGATAATATTTAATAAAATAAGTAGAAATCTACTAAAAGTTTCGTTTGTTTATATTGCCATCCTGAGATAATCGTCTCCATGCTCCAAATCCATTTTAAAGCCATTTCAAAGGCATTTTGCGCATACATGAAATGAACACATTTTTCTCCAAAACTATAACAGATGCAAGCTTGTCCTGTTTGGTGGAGATGATATTTAATAAAATAAGTAGAAATCCACTAAAAGTTTTGTTTGGTTATCTTGCAATCCCGAGATAATCGTCTCCATGCTCCAAATCCATTTTAAAGCCATTTTTAAGGCATTTCGCGCATACATGAAATGAACACATTTTTCTCCAAAACTATAACAGATGCAAGCTTGTCCTGTTTGGTGGAGATGATATTTAATAAAATAAGTAGAAATCCACTAAAAGTTTTGTTTGGTTATCTTGCAATCCCGAGATAATCGTCTCCATGCTCTAAATCCATTTTAAAGCCATTTTTAAGGCATTTCGCGCATACATGAAATGAACACATTTTTCTCCAAAACTATAACAGATGCAAGCTTGTCCTGTTTGGTGGAGATGATATTTAATAAAATAAGTAGAAATCCACTAAAAGTTTTGTTTGGTTATCTTGCAATCCCGAGATAATCGTCTCCATGCTCCAAATCCATTTTAAAGCCATTTCAAAGGCATTTTGCGCATACATGAAATGAACACATTTTTCTCCAAAACTATAACACATGCAAGCTTGTCCTGTTTGGTGGAGATGATATTTAATAAAATAAGTAGAAATCCACTAAAAGTTTTGTTTGGTTATCTTGCAATCCCGAGATAATCGTCTCCATGCTCCAAATCCATTTTAAAGCCATTTTTAAGGCATTTCGCGCATACATGAAATGAACACATTTTTCTCCAAAACTATAACAGATGCAAGTTTGTCCTGTTTGGTGGAGATGATATTTAATAAAATAAGTAGAAATCCACTAAAAGTTTTGTTTGGTTATCTTGCAATCCCGAGATAATCGTCTCCATGCTCCAAATCCATTGTAAAGCCATTTTTAAGGCATTTCGCGCATACATGAAATGAACACATTTTTCTCCAAAACTATAACAGATGCAAGCTTGTCCTGTTTGGTGGAGATGATATTTAATAAAATAAGTAGAAATCCACTAAAAGTTTTGTTTGGTTATCTTGCAATCCCGAGATAATCGTCTCCATGCTCCAAATCCATTTTAAAGCCATTTTTAAGGCATTTCGCGCATACATGAAATGAACACATTTTTCTCCAAAACTGTAACAGATGCAAGCTTGTCCTGTTTGGTGGAGATGATATTTAATAAAATAAGTAGAAATCCACTAAAAGTTTTGTTTGGTTATATTGCAATCCCGAGATAATCGTCTCCATGCTCCAAATCCATTTTAAAGCCATTTTTAAGGCATTTCGCGCATACATGAAATGAACACATTTTTCTCCAAAACTATAACAGATGCAAGCTTGTCCTGTTTGGTGGAGATGATATTTAATAAAATAAGTAGAAATCCACTAAAAGTTTTGTTTGGTTATCTTGCAATCCCGAGATAATCGTCTCCATGCTCCAAATCCATTTTAAAGCCATTTTTAAGGCATTTCGCGCATACATGAAATGAACACATTTTTCTCCAAAACTATAACAGATGCAAGCTTGTCCTGTTTGGTGGAGATGATATTTAATAAAATAAGTAGAAATCCACTAAAAGTTTTGTTTGGTTATCTTGCAATCCCGAGATAATCGTCTCCATGCTCCAAATCCATTTTAAAGCCATTTTTAAGGCATTTCGCGCATACATGAAATGAACACATTTTTCTCCAAAACTATAACAGATGCAAGCTTGTCCTGTTTGGTGGAGATAATATTTAATAAAATAAGTAGAAATCTACTAAAAGTTTCGTTTGTTTATATTGCCGTCCTGAGATAATCGTCTCCATGCTCCAAATCCATTTTAAAGCCATTTCAAAGGCATTTTGCGCATACATGAAATGAACACATTTTTCTCCAAAACTATAACACATGCAAGCTTGTCCTGTTTGGTGGAGATGATATTTAATAAAATAAGTAGAAATCCACTAAAAGTTTTGTTTGGTTATCTTGCAATCCCGAGATAATCGTCTCCATGCTCCAAATCCATTTTAAAGCCATTTTTAAGGCATTTCGCGCATACATGAAATGAACACATTTTTCTCCAAAACTATAACAGATGCAAGCTTGTCCTGTTTGGTGGAGATAATATTTAATAAAATAAGTAGAAATCTACTAAAAGTTTCGTTTGTTTATATTGCCATCCTGAGATAATCGTCTCCATGCTCCAAATCCATTTTAAAGCCATTTCAAAGGCATTTTGCGCATACATGAAATGAACACATTTTTCTCCAAAACTATAACACATGCAAGCTTGTCCTGTTTGGTGGAGATGATATTTAATAAAATAAGTAGAAATCCACTAAAAGTTTTGTTTGGTTATCTTGCAATCCCGAGATAATCGTCTCCATGCTCCAAATCCATTTTAAAGCCATTTTTAAGGCATTTCGCGCATACATGAAATGAACACATTTTTCTCCAAAACTATAACAGATGCAAGCTTGTCCTGTTTGGTGGAGATGATATTTAATAAAATAAGTAGAAATCCACTAAAAGTTTGGTTTGGTTATCTTGCAATCCCGAGATAATCGTCTCCATGCTCCAAATCCATTTTAAAGCCATTTTTAAGGCATTTCGCGCATACATGAAATGAACACATTTTTCTCCAAAACTATAACAGATGCAAGCTTGTCCTGTTTGGTGGAGATAATATTTAATAAAATAAGTAGAAATCTACTAAAAGTTTCGTTTGTTTATATTGCCATCCTGAGATAATCGTCTCCATGCTCCAAATCCATTTTAAAGCCATTTCAAAGGCATTTTGCGCATACGTGAAATGAACACATTTTTCTCCAAAACTATAACACATGCAAGCTTGTCCTGTTTGGTGGAGATGATATTTAATAAAATAAGTAGAAATCCACTAAAAGTTTTGTTTGGTTATCTTGCAATCCCGAGATAATCGTATCCATGCTCCAAATCCATTTTAAAGCCATTTTTAAGGCATTTCGCGCATACATGAAATGAACACATTTTTCTCCAAAACTATAACAGATGCAAGCTTGTCCTGTTTGGTGGAGATGATATTTAATAAAATAAGTAGAAATCCACTAAAAGTTTTGTTTGGTTATCTTGCAATCCCGAGATAATCGTCTCCATGCTCCAAATCCATTTTAAAGCCATTTTTAAGGCATTTCGCGCATACATGAAATGAACACATTTTTCTCCAAAACTATAACAGATGCAAGCTTGTCCTGTTTGGTGGAGATGATATTTAATAAAATAAGTAGAAATCCACTAAAAGTTTTGTTTGGTTATCTTGCAATCTCGAGATAATCGTCTCCATGCTCCAAATCCATTTTAAAGCCATTTTTAAGGCATTTCGCGCATACATGAAATGAACACATTTTTCTCCAAAACTATAACACATGCAAGCTTGTCCTGTTTGGTGGAGATGATATTTAATAAAATAAGTAGAAATCCACTAAAAGTTTTGTTTGGTTATCTTGCAATCCCGAGATAATCGTCTCCATGCTCCAAATCCATTTTAAAGCCATTTTTAAGGCATTTCGCGCATACATGAAATGAACACATTTTTCTCCAAAACTATAACAGATGCAAGCTTGTCCTGTTTGGTGGAGATGATATTTAATAAAATAAGTAGAAATCCACTAAAAGTTTTGTTTGGTTATCTTGCAATCCCGAGATAATCGTCTCCATGCTCCAAATCCATTTTAAAGCCATTTTTAAGGCATTTCGCGCATACATGAAATGAACACATTTTTCTCCAAAACTATAACAGATGCAAGCTTGTCCTGTTTGGTGGAGATAATATTTAATAAAATAAGTAGAAATCTACTAAAAGTTTCGTTTGTTTATATTGCCATCCTGAGATAATCGTCTCCATGCTCCAAATCCATTTTAAAGCCATTTCAAAGGCATTTTGCGCATACATGAAATGAACACATTTTTCTCCAAAACTATAACACATGCAAGCTTGTCCTGTTTGGTGGAGATGATATTTAATAAAATAAGTAGAAATCCACCAAAAGTTTTGTTTGGTTATCTTGCAATCCCGAGATAATCGTCTCCATGCTCCAAATCCATTTTAAAGCCATTTTTAAGGCATTTCGCGCATACATGAAATTAACACATTTTTCTCCAAAACTATAAGAGATGCAAGCTTATCCTGTTTGGTGGAGATGATATTTAATAAAATAAGTAGAAATCCACAAAAAGTT
Organism: Anomaloglossus baeobatrachus; assembly: GCF_048569485.1. Taxonomy (NCBI): domain Eukaryota; kingdom Metazoa; phylum Chordata; class Amphibia; order Anura; family Aromobatidae; genus Anomaloglossus; species Anomaloglossus baeobatrachus. Next base: position 337,909 of record NW_027445151.1, on the reverse strand, counting down.
TTGTTTGGTTATCTTGCAATCTCGAGATAATCGTCTCCATGTTCCAAATCCATTTTAAAGCCATTTTTAAGGCATTTCGCGCATACATGAAATGAACACATTTTTCTCCAAAACTATAACAGATGCAAGCTTGTCCTGTTTGGTGGAGATAATATTTAATAAAATAAGTAGAAATCTACTAAAAGTTTCGTTTGTTTATATTGCCATCCTGAGATAATCGTCTCCATGCTCCAAATCCATTTTAAAGCCATTTCAAAGGCATTTTGCGCATACATGAAATGAACACATTTTTCTCCAAACCTATAACACATGCAAGCTTGTCCTGTTTGGTGGAGATGATATTTAATAAAATAAGTAGAAATCCACTAAAAGTTTTGTTTGGTTATCTTGCAATCCCGAGATAATCGTCTCCATGCTCCAAATCCATTTTAAAGCCATTTTTAAGGCATTTCGCGCATACATGAAATGAACACATTTTTCTCCAAAACTATAACAGATGCAAGCTTGTCCTGTTTGGTGGAGATGATATTTAATAAAATAAGTAGAAATCCACTAAAAGTTTTGTTTGGTTATCTTGCAATCCCGAGATAATCGTCTCCATGCTCCAAATCCATTTTAAAGCCATTTTTAAGGCATTTCGCGCATACATGAAATGAACACATTTTTCTCCAAAACTATAACAGATGCAAGCTTGTCCTGTTTGGTGGAGATGATATTTAATAAAATAAGTAGAAATCCACTAAAAGTTTTGTTTGGTTATCTTGCAATCCCGAGATAATCGTCTCCATGCTCCAAATCCATTTTAAAGCCATTTTTAAGGCATTTCGCGCATACATGAAATGAACACATTTTTCTCCAAAACTATAACAGATGCAAGCTTGTCCTGTTTGGTGGAGATGATATTTAATAAAATAAGTAGAAATCCACTAAAAGTTTTGTTTGGTTATCTTGCAATCCCGAGATAATCGTCTCCATGCTCCAAATCCATTTTAAAGCCATTTTTAAGGCATTTCGCGCATACATGAAATGAACACATTTTTCTCCAAAACTATAACAGATGCAAGCTTGTCCTGTTTGGTGGAGATAATATTTAATAAAATAAGTAGAAATCTACTAAAAGTTTCGTTTGTTTATATTGCCATCCTGAGATAATCGTCTCCATGCTCCAAATCCATTTTAAAGCCATTTTTAAGGCATTTCGCGCATACATGAAATGAACACATTTTTCTCCAAAACTATAACAGATGCAAGCTTGTCCTGTTTGGTGGAGATGATATTTAATAAAATAAGTAGAAATCCACTAAAAGTTTTGTTTGGTTATCTTGCAATCCCGAGATAATCGTCTCCATGCTCCAAATCCATTTTAAAGCCATTTTTAAGGCATTTCGCGCATACATGAAATGAACACATTTTTCACCAAAACTATAACAGATGCAAGCTTGTCCTGTTTGGTGGAGATGATATTTAATAAAATAAGTAGAAATCCACTAAAAGTTTTGTTTCGTTGTATTGCAATCCCGAGATAATCGTCTCCATGCTCCAAATCCATTTTAAAGCCATTTTTAAGGCATTTCGCGCATACATGAAATGAACACATTTTTCTCCAAAACTATAACAGATGCAAGCTTGTCCTGTTTGGTGGAGATGATATTTAATAAAATAAGTAGAAATCCACTAAAAGTTTTGTTTGGTTATCTTGCAATCCCGAGATAATCGTCTCCATGCTCCAAATCCATTTTAAAGCCATTTTTAAGGCATTTCGCGCATACATGAAATGAACACATTTTTCTCCAAAACTATAACAGATGCAAGCTTGTCCTGTTTGGTGGAGATAATATTTAATAAAATAAGTAGAAATCTACTAAAAGTTTCGTTTGTTTATATTGCCATCCTGAGATAATCGTCTCCATGCTCCAAATCCATTTTAAAGCCATTTCAAAGGCATTTTGCGCATACATGAAATGAACACATTTTTCTCCAAAACTATAACAGATGCAAGCTTGTCCTGTTTGGTGGAGATGATATTTAATAAAATAAGTAGAAATCCACTAAAAGTTTTGTTTGGTTATCTTGCAATCCCGAGATAATCGTCTCCATGCTCCAAATCCATTTTAAAGCCATTTTTAAGGCATTTCGCGCATACATGAAATGAACACATTTTTCTCCAAAACTATAACAGATGCAAGCTTGTCCTGTTTGGTGGAGATGATATTTAATAAAATAAGTAGAAATCCACTAAAAGTTTTGTTTGGTTATCTTGCAATCCCGAGATAATCGTCTCCATGCTCTAAATCCATTTTAAAGCCATTTTTAAGGCATTTCGCGCATACATGAAATGAACACATTTTTCTCCAAAACTATAACAGATGCAAGCTTGTCCTGTTTGGTGGAGATGATATTTAATAAAATAAGTAGAAATCCACTAAAAGTTTTGTTTGGTTATCTTGCAATCCCGAGATAATCGTCTCCATGCTCCAAATCCATTTTAAAGCCATTTCAAAGGCATTTTGCGCATACATGAAATGAACACATTTTTCTCCAAACCTATAACACATGCAAGCTTGTCCTGTTTGGTGGAGATGATATTTAATAAAATAAGTAGAAATCCACTAAAAGTTTTGTTTGGTTATCTTGCAATCCCGAGATAATCGTCTCCATGCTCCAAATCCATTTTAAAGCCATTTTTAAGGCATTTCGTGCATACATGAAATGAACACATTTTTCTCCAAAACTATAACAGATGCAAGTTTGTCCTGTTTGGTGGAGATGATATTTAATAAAATAAGTAGAAATCCACTAAAAGTTTTGTTTGGTTATCTTGCAATCCCGAGATAATCGTCTCCATGCTCCAAATCCATTGTAAAGCCATTTTTAAGGCATTTCGCGCATACATGAAATGAACACATTTTTCTCCAAAACTATAACAGATGCAAGCTTGTCCTGTTTGGTGGAGATGATATTTAATAAAATAAGTAGAAATCCACTAAAAGTTTTGTTTGGTTATCTTGCAATCCCGAGATAATCGTCTGCATGCTCCAAATCCATTTTAAAGCCATTTTTAAGGCATTTCGCGCATACATGAAATGAACACATTTTTCTCCAAAACTGTAACAGATGCAAGCTTGTCCTGTTTGGTGGAGATGATATTTAATAAAATAAGTAGAAATCCACTAAAAGTTTTGTTTGGTTATATTGCAATCCCGAGATAATCGTCTCCATGCTCCAAATCCATTTTAAAGCCATTTTTAAGGCATTTCGCGCATACATGAAATGAACACATTTTTCTCCAAAACTATAACAGATGCAAGCTTGTCCTGTTTGGTGGAGATGATATTTAATAAAATAAGTAGAAATCCACTAAAAGTTTTGTTTGGTTATCTTGCAATCCCAAGATAATCGTCTCCATGCTCCAAATCCATTTTAAAGCCATTTTTAAGGCATTTCGCGCATACATGAAATGAACACATTTTTCTCCAAAACTATAACAGATGCAAGCTTGTCCTGTTTGGTGGAGATGATATTTAATAAAATAAGTAGAAATCCACTAAAAGTTTTGTTTGGTTATCTTGCAATCCCGAGATAATCGTCTCCATGCTCCAAATCCATTTTAAAGCCATTTTTAAGGCATTTCGCGCATACATGAAATGAACACATTTTTCTCCAAAACTATAACAGATGCAAGCTTGTCCTGTTTGGTGGAGATGATATTTAATAAAATAAGTAGAAATCCACTAAAAGTTTTGTTTGGTTATCTTGCAATCCCGAGATAATCGTCTCCATGCTCCAAATCCATTTTAAAGCCATTTTTAAGGCATTTCGCGCATACATGAAATGAACACATTTTTCTCCAAAACTATAACAGATGCAAGCTTGTCCTGTTTGGTGGAGATGATATTTAATAAAATAAGTAGAAATCCACTAAAAGTTTTGTTTGGTTATCTTGCAATCCCGAGATAATCGTCTCCATGCTCCAAATCCATTTTAAAGCCATTTTTAAGGCATTTCGCGCATACATGAAATGAACACATTTTTCTCCAAAACTATAACAGATGCAAGCTTGTCCTGTTTGGTGGAGATGATATTTAATAAAATAAGTAGAAATCCACTAAAAGTTTTGTTTCGTTGTATTGCAATCCCGAGATAATCGTCTCCATGCTCCAAATCCATTTTAAAGCCATTTTTAAGGCATTTCGCGCATACATGAAATGAACACATTTTTCTCCAAAACTATAACAGATGCAAGCTTGTCCTGTTTGGTGGAGATGATATTTAATAAAATAAGTAGAAATCCACTAAAAGTTTTGTTTGGTTATCTTGCAATCCCGAGATAATCGTCTCCATGCTCCAAATCCATTTTAAAGCCATTTTTAAGGCATTTCGCGCATACATGAAATGAACACATTTTTCTCCAAAACTATAACAGATGCAAGCTTGTCCTGTTTGGTGGAGATAATATTTAATAAAATAAGTAGAAATCTACTAAAAGTTTCGTTTGTTTATATTGCCATCCTGAGATAATCGTCTCCATGCTCCAAATCCATTTTAAAGCCATTTCAAAGGCATTTTGCGCATACATGAAATGAACACATTTTTCTCCAAAACTATAACAGATGCAAGCTTGTCCTGTTTGGTGGAGATGATATTTAATAAAATAAGTAGAAATCCACTAAAAGTTTTGTTTGGTTATCTTGCAATCCCGAGATAATCGTCTCCATGCTCCAAATCCATTTTAAAGCCATTTTTAAGGCATTTCGCGCATACATGAAATGAACACATTTTTCTCCAAAACTATAACAGATGCAAGCTTGTCCTGTTTGGTGGAGATGATATTTAATAAAATAAGTAGAAATCCACTAAAAGTTTTGTTTGGTTATCTTGCAATCCCGAGATAATCGTCTCCATGCTCTAAATCCATTTTAAAGCCATTTTTAAGGCATTTCGCGCATACATGAAATGAACACATTTTTCTCCAAAACTATAACAGATGCAAGCTTGTCCTGTTTGGTGGAGATGATATTTAATAAAATAAGTAGAAATCCACTAAAAGTTTTGTTTGGTTATCTTGCAATCCCGAGATAATCGTCTCCATGCTCCAAATCCATTTTAAAGCCATTTCAAAGGCATTTTGCGCATACATGAAATGAACACATTTTTCTCCAAACCTATAACACATGCAAGCTTGTCCTGTTTGGTGGAGATGATATTTAATAAAATAAGTAGAAATCCACTAAAAGTTTTGTTTGGTTATCTTGCAATCCCGAGATAATCGTCTCCATGCTCCAAATCCATTTTAAAGCCATTTTTAAGGCATTTCGTGCATACATGAAATGAACACATTTTTCTCCAAAACTATAACAGATGCAAGTTTGTCCTGTTTGGTGGAGATGATATTTAATAAAATAAGTAGAAATCCACTAAAAGTTTTGTTTGGTTATCTTGCAATCCCGAGATAATCGTCTCCATGCTCCAAATCCATTGTAAAGCCATTTTTAAGGCATTTCGCGCATACATGAAATGAACACATTTTTCTCCAAAACTATAACAGATGCAAGCTTGTCCTGTTTGGTGGAGATGATATTTAATAAAATAAGTAGAAATCCACTAAAAGTTTTGTTTGGTTATCTTGCAATCCCGAGATAATCGTCTGCATGCTCCAAATCCATTTTAAAGCCATTTTTAAGGCATTTCGCGCATACATGAAATGAACACATTTTTCTCCAAAACTGTAACAGATGCAAGCTTGTCCTGTTTGGTGGAGATGATATTTAATAAAATAAGTAGAAATCCACTAAAAGTTTTGTTTGGTTATATTGCAATCCCGAGATAATCGTCTCCATGCTCCAAATCCATTTTAAAGCCATTTTTAAGGCATTTCGCGCATACATGAAATGAACACATTTTTCTCCAAAACTATAACAGATGCAAGCTTGTCCTGTTTGGTGGAGATGATATTTAATAAAATAAGTAGAAATCCACTAAAAGTTTTGTTTGGTTATCTTGCAATCCCAAGATAATCGTCTCCATGCTCCAAATCAATTTTAAAGCCATTTTTAAGGCATTTCGCGCATACATGAAATGAACACATTTTTCTCCAAAACTATAACAGATGCAAGCTTGTCCTGTTTGGTGGAGATGATATTTAATAAAATAAGTAGAAATCCACTAAAAGTTTTGTTTGGTTATCTTGCAATCCCGAGATAATCGTCTCCATGCTCCAAATCCATTTTAAAGCCATTTTTAAGGCATTTCGCGCATACATGAAATGAACACATTTTTCTCCAAAACTATAACAGATGCAAGCTGGTCCTGTTTGGTGGAGATAATATTTAATAAAATAAGTAGAAATCTACTAAAAGTTTCGTTTGTTTATATTGCCGTCCTGAGATAATCGTCTCCATGCTCCAAATCCATTTTAAAGCCATTTCAAAGGCATTTTGCGCATACATGAAATGAACACATTTTTCTCCAAAACTATAACACATGCAAGCTTGTCCTGTTTGGTGGAGATGATATTTAATAAAATAAGTAGAAATCCACCAGAAGTTTTGTTTGGTTATCTTGCAATCCCGAGATAATCGTCTCCATGCTCCAAATCCATTTTAAAGCCATTTTTAAGGCATTTCGCGCATACATGAAATGAACACATTTTTCTCCAAAACTATAACAGATGCAAGCTTGTCCTGTTTGGTGGAGATGATATTTAATAAAATAAGTAGAAATCCACTAAAAGTTTTGTTTGGTTATCTTGCAATCCCGAGATAATCGTCTCCATGCTCCAAATCCATTTTAAAGCCATTTTTAAGGCATTTCGCGCATACATGAAATGAACACATTTTTCTCCAAAACTATAACAGATGCAAGCTTGTCCTGTTTGGTGGAGATAATATTTAATAAAATAAGTAGAAATCTACTAAAAGTTTCGTTTGTTTATATTGCCATCCTGAGATAATCGTCTCCATGCTCCAAATCCATTTTAAAGCCATTTCAAAGGCATTTTGCGCATACATGAAATGAACACATTTTTCTCCAAAACTATAACACATGCAAGCTTGTCCTGTTTGGTGGAGATGATATTTAATAAAATAAGTAGAAATCCACTAAAAGTTTTGTTTGGTTATCTTGCAATCCCGAGATAATCGTCTCCATGCTCCAAATCCATTTTAAAGCCGTTTTTAAGGCATTTCGCGCATACATGAAATGAACACATTTTTCTCCAAAACTATAACAGATGCAAGCTTGTCCTGTTTGGTGGAGATGATATTTAATAAAATAAGTAGAAATCCACTAAAAGTTTTGTTTGGTTATCTTGCAATCCCGAGATAATCGTCTCCATGCTCCAAATCCATTTTAAAGCCATTTTTAAGGCATTTCGCGCATACATGAAATGAACACATTTTTCTCCAAAACTATAACAGATGCAAGCTTGTCCTGTTTGGTGGAGATGATATTTAATAAAATAAGTAGAAATCCACTAAAAGTTTTGTTTGGTTATCTTGCAATCTCGAGATAATCGTCTCCATGCTCCAAATCCATTTTAAAGCCATTTTTAAGGCATTTCGCGCATACATGAAATGAACACATTTTTCTCCAAAACTATAACACATGCAAGCTTGTCCTGTTTGGTGGAGATGATATTTAATAAAATAAGTAGAAATCCACTAAAAGTTTTGTTTGGTTATCTTGCAATCCCGAGATAATCGTCTCCATGCTCCAAATCCATTTTAAAGCCATTTTTAAGGCATTTCGCGCATACATGAAATGAACACATTTTTCTCCAAAACTATAACAGATGCAAGCTTGTCCTGTTTGGTGGAGATGATATTTAATAAAATAAGTAGAAATCCACTAAAAGTTTTGTTTGGTTATCTTGCAATCCCGAGATAATCGTCTCCATGCTCCAAATCCATTTTAAAGCCATTTTTAAGGCATTTCGCGCATACATGAAATGAACACATTTTTCTCCAAAACTATAACAGATGCAAGCTTGTCCTGTTTGGTGGAGATAATATTTAATAAAATAAGTAGAAATCTACTAAAAGTTTCGTTTGTTTATATTGCCATCCTGAGATAATCGTCTCCATGCTCCAAATCCATTTTAAAGCCATTTCAAAGGCATTTTGCGCATACATGAAATGAACACATTTTTCTCCAAAACTATAACACATGCAAGCTTGTCCTGTTTGGTGGAGATGATATTTAATAAAATAAGTAGAAATCCACTAAAAGTTTTGTTTGGTTATCTTGCAATCCCGAGATAATCGTCTCCATGCTCCAAATCCATTTTAAAGCCATTTTTAAGGCATTTCGCGCATACATGAAATGAACACATTTTTCTCCAAAACTATAACAGATGCAAGCTTGTCCTGTTTGGTGGAGATGATATTTAATAAAATAAGTAGAAATCCACTAAAAGTTTTGTTTGGTTATCTTGCAATCCCGAGATAATCGTCTCCATGCTCCAAATCCATTTTAAAGCCATTTTTAAGGCATTTCGCGCATACATGAAATGAACACATTTTTCTCCAAAACTATAACAGATGCAAGCTTGTCCTGTTTGGTGGAGATAATATTTAATAAAATAAGAAGAAATCTACTAAAAGTTTCGTTTGTTTATATTGCCATCCTGAGATAATCGTCTCCATGCTCCAAATCCATTTTAAAGCCATTTCAAAGGCATTTTGCGCATACATGAAATGAACACATTTTTCTCCAAAACTATAACACATGCAAGCTTGTCCTGTTTGGTGGAGATGATATTTAATAAAATAAGTAGAAATCCACTAAAAGTTTTGTTTGGTTATCTTGCAATCCCGAGATAATCGTCTCCATGCTCCAAATCCATTTTAAAGCCATTTTTAAGGCATTTCGCGCATACATGAAATGAACACATTTTTCTCCAAAACTATAACAGATGCAAGCTTGTCCTGTTTAGTGGAGATGATATTTAATAAAATAAGTAGAAATCCACTAAAAGTTTTGTTTGGTTATCTTGCAATCCCGAGATAATCGTCTCCATGCTCCAAATCCATTTTAAAGCCAATTTTAAGGCATTTCGCGCATACATGAAATGAACACATTTTTCTCCAAAACTATAACAGATGCAAGCTTGTCCTGTTTGGTGGAGATAATATTTAATAAAATAAGTAGAAATCTACTAAAAGTTTCGTTTGTTTATATTGCCATCCTGAGATAATCGTCTCCATGCTCCAAATCCATTTTAAAGCCATTTCAAAGGCATTTTGCGCATACATGAAATGAACACATTTTTCTCCAAAACTATAACACATGCAAGCTTGTCCTGTTTGGTGGAGATGATATTTAATAAAATAAGTAGAAATCCACTAAAAGTTTTGTTTGGTTATCTTGCAATCCCGAGATAATCGTCTCCATGCTCCAAATCCATTTTAAAGCTATTTTTAAGGCATTTCGCGCATACATGAAATGAACACATTTTTCTCCAAAACTATAACAGATGCAAGCTTGTCCTGTTTGGTGGAGATGATATTTAATAAAATAAGTAGAAATCCACTAAAAGTTTTGTTTGGTTATCTTGCAATCCCGAGATAATCGTCTCCATGCTCCAAATCCATTTTAAAGCCATTTTTAAGGCATTTCGCGCATACATGAAATGAACACATTTTTCTCCAAAACTATAACAGATGCAAGCTTGTCTTGTTTGGTGGAGATGATATTTAATAAAATAAGTAGAAATCCACTAAAAGTTTTGTTTGGTTATCTTGCAATCCCGAGATAATCGTCTCCATGCTCCAAATCCATTTTAAAGCCATTTTTAAGGCATTTCGCGCATACATGAAATGAACACATTTTTCTCCAAAACTATAACAGATGCAAGCTTGTCCTGTTTGGTGGAGATGATATTTAATAAAATAAGTAGAAATCCACTAAAAGTTTTGTTTGGTTATCTTGCAATCCCGAGATAATCGTCTCCATGCTCCAAATCCATTTTAAAGCCATTTCAAAGGCATTTTGCGCATACATGAAATGAACACATTTTTCTCCAAAACTATAACACATGCAAGCTTGTCCTGTTTGGTGGAGATGATATTTAATAAAATAAGTAGAAATCCACTAAAAGTTTTGTTTGGTTATCTTGCAATCCCGAGATAATCGTCTCCATGCTCCAAATCCATTTTAAAGCCATTTTTAAGGCATTTCGCGCATACATGAAATGAACACATTTTTCTCCAAAACTATAACAGATGCAAGCTTGTCCTGTTTGGTGGAGATGATATTTAATAAAATAAGTAGAAATCCACTAAAAGTTTTGTTTGGTTATCTTGCAATCCCGAGATAATCGTCTCCATGCTCCAAATCCATTTTAAAGCCATTTTTAAGGCATTTCGCGCATACATGAAATGAACACATTTTTCTCCAAAACTGTAACAGATGCAAGCTTGTCCTGTTTGGTGGAGATGATATTTAATAAAATAAGTAGAAATTTACTAAAAGTTTTGTTTGGTTATATTGCAATCCCGAGATAATCGTCTCCATGCTCCAAATCCATTTTAAAGCCATTTTTAAGGCATTTCGCGCATACATGAAATGAACACATTTTTCTCCAAAACTATAACAGATGCAAGCTTGTCCTGTTTGGTGGAGATGATATTTAATAAAATAAGTAGAAATCCACTAAAAGTTTTGTTTGGTTATCTTGCAATCCCGAGATAATCGTCTCCATGCTCCAAATCCATTTTAAAGCCATTTTTAAGGCATTTCGCGCATACATGAAATGAACACATTTTTCTCCAAAACTATAACAGATGCAAGCTTGTCCTGTTTGGTGGAGATGATATTTAATAAAATAAGTAGAAATCCACTAAAAGTTTTGTTTGGTTATCTTGCAATCCCGAGATAATCGTCTCCATGCTCCAAATCCATTTTAAAGCCATTTTTAAGGCATTTCGCGCATACATGAAATGAACACATTTTTCTCCAAAACTATAACAGATGCAAGCTTGTCCTGTTTGGTGGAGATGATATTTAATAAAATAAGTAGAAATCCACTAAAAGTTTTGTTTGGTTATCTTGCAATCCCGAGATAATCGTCTCCATGCTCCAAATCCATTTTAAAGCCATTTTTAAGGCATTTCGCGCATACATGAAATGAACACATTTTTCTCCAAAACTATAACAGATGCAAGCTTGTCCTGTTTGGTGGAGATAATATTTAATAAAATAAGTAGAAATCTACTAAAAGTTTCGTTTGTTTATATTGCCATCCTGAGATAATCGTCTCCATGCTCCAAATCCATTTTAAAGCCATTTCAAAGGCATTTTGCGCATACATGAAATGAACACATTTTTCTCCAAAACTATAACACATGCAAGCTTGTCCTGTTTGGTGGAGATGATATTTAATAAAATAAGTAGAAATCCACTAAAAGTTTTGTTTGGTTATCTTGCAATCCCGAGATAATCGTCTCCATGCTCCAAATCCATTTTAAAGCCATTTTTAAGGCATTTCGCGCATACATGAAATGAACACATTTTTCTCCAAAACTATAACAGATGCAAGCTTGTCCTGTTTGGTGGAGATGATATTTAATAAAATAAGTAGAAATCCACTAAAAGTTTTGTTTGGTTATCTTGCAATCCCGAGATAATCGTCTCCATGCTCCAAATCCATTGTAAAGCCATTTTTAAGGCATTTCGCGCATACATGAAATGAACACATTTTTCTCCAAAACTATAACAGATGCAAGCTTGTCCTGTTTGGTGGAGATGATATTTAATAAAATAAGTAGAAATCCACTAAAAGTTTTGTTTGGTTATCTTGCAATCCCGAGATAATCGTCTCCATGCTCCAAATCCATTTTAAAGCCATTTTTAAGGCATTTCGCGCATACATGAAATGAACACATTTTTCTCCAAAACTGTAACAGATGCAAGCTTGTCCTGTTTGGTGGAGATGATATTTAATAAAATAAGTAGAAATCCACTAAAAGTTTTGTTTGGTTATATTGCAATCCCGAGATAATCGTCTCCATGCTCCAAATCCATTTTAAAGCCATTTTTAAGGCATTTCGCGCATACATGAAATGAACACATTTTTCTCCAAAACTATAACAGATGCAAGCTTGTCCTGTTTGGTGGAGATGATATTTAATAAAATAAGTAGAAATCCACTAAAAGTTCTGTTTGGTTATCTTGCAATCCCGAGATAATCGTCTCCATGCTCCAAATCCATTTTAAAGCCATTTTTAAGGCATTTCGCGCATACATGAAATGAACACATTTTTCTCCAAAACTATAACAGATGCAAGCTTGTCCTGTTTGGTGGAGATGATATTTAATAAAATAAGTAGAAATCCACTAAAAGTTTTGTTTGGTTATCTTGCAATCCCGAGATAATCGTCTCCATGCTCCAAATCCATTGTAAAGCCATTTTTAAGGCATTTCGCGCATACATGAAATGAACACATTTTTCTCCAAAACTATAACAGATGCAAGCTTGTCCTGTTTGGTGGAGATGATATTTAATAAAATAAGTAGAAATCCACTAAAAGTTTTGTTTGGTTATCTTGCAATCCCGAGATAATCGTCTCCATGCTCCAAATCCATTGTAAAGCCATTTTTAAGGCATTTCGCGCATACATGAAATGAACACATTTTTCTCCAAAACTATAACAGATGCAAGCTTGTCCTGTTTGGTGGAGATGATATTTAATAAAATAAGTAGAAATCCACTAAAAGTTTTGTTTGGTTATCTTGCAATCCCGAGATAATCGTCTCCATGCTCCAAATCCATTTTAAAGCCATTTTTAAGGCATTTCGCGCATACATGAAATGAACACATTTTTCTCCAAAACTGTAACAGATGCAAGCTTGTCCTGTTTGGTGGAGATAATATTTAATAAAATAAGTAGAAATCTACTAAAAGTTTCGTTTGTTTATATTGCCATCCTGAGATAATCGTCTCCATGCTCCAAATCCATTTTAAAGCCATTTCAAAGGCATTTTGCGCATACATGAAATGAACACATTTTTCTCCAAAACTATAACACATGCAAGCTTGTCCTGTTTGGTGGAGATGATATTTAATAAAATAAGTAGAAATCCACTAAAAGTTTTGTTTGGTTATCTTGCAATCCCGAGATAATCGTCTCCATGCTCCAAATCCATTTTAAAGCCATTTTTAAGGCATTTTGCGCATACATGAAATGAACACATTTTTCTCCAAAACTATAACACATGCAAGCTTGTCCTGTTTGGTGGAGATGATATTTAATAAAATAAGTAGAAATCCACTAAATGTTTTGTTTGGTTATCTTGCAATCCCGAGATAATCGTCTCCATGCTCCAAATCCATTTTAAAGCCATTTTTAAGGCATTTCGCGCATACATGAAATGAACACATTTTTCTCCAAAACTATAACAGATGCAAGCTTGTCCTGTTTGGTGGAGATGATATTTAATAAAATAAGTAGAAATCCACTAAAAGTTTTGTTTGGTTATCTTGCAATCCCGAGATAATCGTCTCCATGCTCCAAATCCATTTTAAAGCCATTTTTAAGGCATTTCGCGCATACATGAAATGAACACATTTTTCTCCAAAACTGTAACAGATGCAAGCTTGTCCTGTTTGGTGGAGATGATATTTAATAAAATAAGTAGAAATCCACTAAAAGTTTTGTTTGGTTATATTGCAATCCCGAGATAATCGTCTCCATGCTCCAAATCCATTTTAAAGCCATTTTTAAGGCATTTCGCGCATACATGAAATGAACACATTTTTCTCCAAAACTATAACAGATGCAAGCTTGTCCTGTTTGGTGGAGATGATATTTAATAAAATAAGTAGAAATCCACTAAAAGTTTTGTTTGGTTATCTTGCAATCCCGAGATAATCGTCTCCATGCTCCAAATCCATTTTAAAGCCATTTTTAAGGCATTTCGCGCATACATGAAATGAACACATTTTTCTCCAAAACTATAACAGATGCAAGCTTGTCCTGTTTAGTGGAGATGATATTTAATAAAATAAGTAGAAATCCACTAAAAGTTTTGTTTGGTTATCTTGCAATCCCGAGATAATCGTCTCCATGCTCCAAATCCATTTTAAAGCCATTTTTAAGGCATTTCGCGCATACATGAAATGAACACATTTTTCTCCAAAACTATAACAGATGCAAGCTTGTCCTGTTTGGTGGAGATAATATTTAATAAAATAAGTAGAAATCTACTAAAAGTTTCGTTTGTTTATATTGCCATCCTGAGATAATCGTCTCCATGCTCCAAATCCATTTTAAAGCCATTTCAAAGGCATTTTGCGCATACATGAAATGAACACATTTTTCTCCAAAACTATAACACATGCAAGCTTGTCCTGTTTGGTGGAGATGATATTTAATAAAATAAGTAGAAATCCACTAAAAGTTTTGTTTGGTTATCTTGCAATCCCGAGATAATCGTCTCCATGCTCCAAATCCATTTTAAAGCCATTTTTAAGGCATTTTGCGCATACATGAAATGAACACATTTTTCTCCAAAACTATAACACATGCAAGCTTGTCCTGTTTGGTGGAGATGATATTTAATAAAATAAGTAGAAATCCACTAAAAGTTTTGTTTGGTTATCTTGCAATCCCGAGATAATCGTCTCCATGCTCCAAATCCATTGTAAAGCCATTTTTAAGGCATTTCGCGCATACATGAAATGAACACATTTTTCTCCAAAACTATAACAGATGCAAGCTTGTCCTGTTTGGTGGAGATGATATTTAATAAAATAAGTAGAAATCCACTAAAAGTTTTGTTTGGTTATCTTGCAATCCCGAGATAATCGTCTCCATGCTCCAAATCCATTTTAAAGCCATTTTTAAGGCATTTCGCGCATACATGAAATGAACACATTTTTCTCCAAAACTATAACAGATGCAAGCTTGTCCTGTTTGGTGGAGATGATATTTAATAAAATAAGTAGAAATCCACTAAAAGTTTTGTTTGGTTATCTTGCAATCCCGAGATAATCGTCTCCATGCTCCAAATCCATTGTAAAGCCATTTTTAAGGCATTTCGCGCATACATGAAATGAACACATTTTTCTCCAAAACTATAACAGATGCAAGCTTGTCCTGTTTGGTGGAGATGATATTTAATAAAATAAGTAGAAATCCACTAAAAGTTTTGTTTGGTTATCTTGCAATCCCGAGATAATCGTCTCCATGCTCCAAATCCATTTTAAAGCCATTTTTAAGGCATTTCGCGCATACATGAAATGAACACATTTTTCTCCAAAACTATAACAGATGCAAGCTTGTCCTGTTTGGTGGAGATGATATTTAATAAAATAAGTAGAAATCCACTAAAAGTTTTGTTTGGTTATCTTGCAATCCCGAGATAATCGTCTCCATGCTCCAAATCCATTTTAAAGCCATTTTTAAGGCATTTCGCGCATACATGAAATGAACACATTTTTCTCCAAAACTATAACAGATGCAAGCTTGTCCTGTTTGGTGGAGATGATATTTAATAAAATAAGTAGAAATCCACTAAAAGTTTTGTTTGGTTATCTTGCAATCCCGAGATAATCGTCTCCATGCTCCAAATCCATTTTAAAGCCATTTTTAAGGCATTTCGCGCATACATGAAATGAACACATTTTTCTCCAAAACTATAACAGATGCAAGCTTGTCCTGTTTGGTGGAGATAATATTTAATAAAATAAGTAGAAATCTACTAAAAGTTTCGTTTGTTTATATTGCCATCCTGAGATAATCGTCTCCATGCTCCAAATCCATTTTAAAGCCATTTCAAAGGCATTTTGCGCATACATGAAATGAACACATTTTTCTCCAAAACTATAACACATGCAAGCTTGTCCTGTTTGGTGGAGATGATATTTAATAAAATAAGTAGAAATCCACTAAAAGTTTTGTTTGGTTATCTTGCAATCCCGAGATAATCGTCTCCATGCTCCAAATCCATTTTAAAGCCATTTTTAAGGCATTTCGCGCATACATGAAATGAACACATTTTTCTCCAAAACTATAACAGATGCAAGCTTGTCCTGTTTGGTGGAGATGATATTTAATAAAATAAGTAGAAATCCACTAAAAGTTTTGTTTGGTTATCTTGCAATCCCGAGATAATCGTCTCCATGCTCCAAATCCATTTTAAAGCCATTTTTAAGGCATTTCGCGCATACATGAAATGAACACATTTTTCTCCAAAACTATAACAGATGCAAGCTTGTCCTGTTTGGTGGAGATGATATTTAATAAAATAAGTAGAAATCCACTAAAAGTTTTGTTTGGTTATCTTGCAATCCCGAGATAATCGTCTCCATGCTCCAAATCCATTTTAAAGCCATTTTTAAGGCATTTCGCGCATACATGAAATGAACACATTTTTCTCCAAAACTATAACACATGCAAGCTTGTCCTGTTTGGTGGAGATGATATTTAATAAAATAAGTAGAAATCCACTAAAAGTTTTGTTTGGTTATCTTGCAATCCCGAGATAATCGTCTCCATGCTCCAAATCCATTTTAAAGCCATTTTTAAGGCATTTCGCGCATACATGAAATGAACACATTTTTCTCCAAAACTATAACAGATGCAAGCTTGTCCTGTTTGGTGGAGATGATATTTAATAAAATAAGTAGAAATCCACTAAAAGTTTTCTTTGGTTATCTTGCAATCCCGAGATAATCGTCTCCATGCTCCAAATCCATTTTAAAGCCATTTTTAAGGCATTTCGCGCATACATGAAATGAACACATTTTTCTCCAAAACTATAACAGATGCAAGCTTGTCCTGTTTGGTGGAGATGATATTTAATAAAATAAGTAGAAATCCACTAAAAGTTTTGTTTGGTTATATTGCAATCCCGAGATAATCGTCTCCATGCTCCAAATCCATTGTAAAGCCATTTTTAAGGCATTTCGCGCATACATGAAATGAACACATTTTTCTCCAAAACTATAACAGATGCAAGCTTGTCCTGTTTGGTGGAGATGATATTTAATAAAATAAGTAGAAATCCACTAAAAGTTTTGTTTGGTTATCTTGCAATCCCGAGATAATCGTCTCCATGCTCCAAATCCATTTTAAAGCCATTTTTAAGGCATTTCGCGCATACATGAAATGAACACATTTTTCTCCAAAACTGTAACAGATGCAAGCTTGTCCTGTTTGGTGGAGATGATATTTAATAAAATAAGTAGAAATCCACTAAAAGTTTTGTTTGGTTATATTGCAATCCCGAGATAATCGTCTCCATGCTCCAAATCCATTTTAAAGCCATTTTTAAGGCATTTCGCGCATACATGAAATGAACACATTTTTCTCCAAAACTATAACAGATGCAAGCTTGTCCTGTTTGGTGGAGATGATATTTAATAAAATAAGTAGAAATCCACTAAAAGTTTTGTTTGGTTATCTTGCAATCCCGAGATAATCGTCTCCATGCTCCAAATCCATTTTAAAGCCATTTTTAAGGCATTTCGCGCATACATGAAATGAACACATTTTTCTCCAAAACTATAACAGATGCAAGCTTGTCCTGTTTGGTGGAGATGATATTTAATAAAATAAGTAGAAATCCACTAAAAGTTTTGTTTGGTTATCTTGCAATCCCGAGATAATCGTCTCCATGCTCCAAATCCATTTTAAAGCCATTTTTAAGGCATTTCGCGCATACATGAAATGAACACATTTTTCTCCAAAACTATAACAGATGCAAGCTTGTCCTGTTTGGTGGAGATGATATTTAATAAAATAAGTAGAAATCCACTAAAAGTTTTGTTTGGTTATATTGCAATCCCGAGATAATCGTCTCCATGCTCCAAATCCATTTTAAAGCCATTTTTAAGGCATTTCGCGCATACATGAAATGAACACATTTTTCTCCAAAACTATAACAGATGCAAGCTTGTCCTGTTTGGTGGAGATAATATTTAATAAAATAAGTAGAAATCTACTAAAAGTTTCGTTTGTTTATATTGCCATCCTGAGATAATCGTCTCCATGCTCCAAATCCATTTTAAAGCCATTTCAAAGGCATTTTGCGCATACATGAAATGAACACATTTTTCTCCAAAACTATAACACATGCAAGCTTGTCCTGTTTGGTGGAGATGATATTTAATAAAATAAGTAGAAATCCACTAAAAGTTTTGTTTGGTTATCTTGCAATCCCGAGATAATCGTCTCCATGCTCCAAATCCATTTTAAAGCCATTTTTAAGGCATTTCGCGCATACATGAAATGAACACATTTTTCTCCAAAACTATAACAGATGCAAGCTTGTCCTGTTTGGTGGAGATAATATTTAATAAAATAAGTAGAAATCTACTAAAAGTTTCGTTTGTTTATATTGCCATCCTGAGATAATCGTCTCCATGCTCCAAATCCATTTTAAAGCCATTTCAAAGGCATTTTGCGCATACATGAAATGAACACATTTTTCTCCAAAACTATAACACATGCAAGCTTGTCCTGTTTGGTGGAGATGATATTTAATAAAATAAGTAGAAATCCACTAAAAGTTTTGTTTGGTTATCTTTCAATCCCGAGATAATCGTCTCCATGCTCCAAATCCATTTTAAAGCCATTTTTAAGGCATTTTGCGCATACATGAAATGAACACATTTTTCTCCAAAACTATAACACATGCAAGCTTGTCCTGTTTGGTGGAGATGATATTTAATAAAATAAGTAGAAATCCACTAAAAGTTTTGTTTGGTTATCTTGCAATCCCGAGATAATCGTCTCCATGCTCCAAATCCATTTTAAAGCCATTTTTAAGGCATTTCGCGCATACATGAAATGAACACATTTTTCTCCAAAACTATAACAGATGCAAGCTTGTCCTGTTTGGTGGAGATAATATTTAATAAAATAAGTAGAAATCTACTAAAAGTTTCGTTTGTTTATATTGCCATCCTGAGATAATCGTCTCCATGCTCCAAATCCATTTTAAAGCCATTTCAAAGGCATTTTGCGCATACATGAAATGAACACATTTTTCTCCAAAACTATAACACATGCAAGCTTGTCCTGTTTGGTGGAGATGATATTTAATAAAATAAGTAGAAATCCACTAAAAGTTTTGTTTGGTTATCTTGCAATCCCGAGATAATCGTCTCCATGCTCCAAATCCATTTTAAAGCCATTTTTAAGGCATTTCGCGCATACATGAAATGAACACATTTTTCTCCAAAACTATAACAGATGCAAGCTTGTCCTGTTTGGTTGAGATGATATTTAATAAAATAAGTAGAAATCCACTAAAAGTTTTGTTTGGTTATCTTGCAATCCCGAGATAATCGTCTCCATGCTCCAAATCCATTGTAAAGCCATTTTTAAGGCATTTCGCGCATACATGAAATGAACACATTTTTCTCCAAAACTATAACAGATGCAAGCTTGTCCTGTTTGGTGGAGATGATATTTAATAAAATAAGTAGAAATCCACTAAAAGTTTTGTTTGGTTATCTTGCAATCCCGAGATAATCGTCTCCATGCTCCAAATCCATTTTAAAGCCATTTTTAAGGCATTTCGCGCATACATGAAATGAACACATTTTTCTCCAAAACTATAACAGATGCAAGCTTGTCCTGTTTGGTGGAGATGATATTTAATAAAATAAGTAGAAATCCACTAAAAGTTTTGTTTGGTTATCTTGCAATCCCGAGATAATCGTCTCCATGCTCCAAATCCATTTTAAAGCCATTTTTAAGGCATTTCGCGCATACATGAAATGAACACATTTTTCTCCAAAACTATAACAGATGCAAGCTTGTCCTGTTTGGTGGAGATAATATTTAATAAAATAAGTAGAAATCTACTAAAAGTTTCGTTTGTTTATATTGCCATCCTGAGATAATCGTCTCCATGCTCCAAATCCATTTTAAAGCCATTTCAAAGGCATTTTGCGCATACATGAAATGAACACATTTTTCTCCAAAACTATAACACATGCAAGCTTGTCCTGTTTGGTGGAGATGATATTTAATAAAATAAGTAGAAATCCACTAAAAGTTTTGTTTGGTTATCTTGCAATCCCGAGATAATCGTCTCCATGCTCCAAATCCATTTTAAAGCCATTTTTAAGGCATTTCGCGCATACATGAAATGAACACATTTTTCTCCAAAACTATAATAGATGCAAGCTTGTCCTGTTTGGTGGAGATGATATTTAATAAAATAAGTAGAAATCCACTAAAAGTTTTGTTTGGTTATCTTGCAATCCCGAGATAATCGTCTCCATGCTCCAAATCCATTTTAAAGCCATTTTTAAGGCATTTCGCGCATACATGAAATGAACACATTTTTCTCCAAAACTATAACAGATGCAAGCTTGTCCTGTTTGGTGGAGATGATATTTAATAAAATAAGTAGAAATCCACTAAAAGTTTTGTTTGGTTATCTTGCAATCCCGAGATAATCGTCTCCATGCTCCAAATCCATTTTAAAGCCATTTTTAAGGCATTTCGCGCATACATGAAATGAACACATTTTTCTCCAAAACTATAACACATGCAAGCTTGTCCTGTTTGGTGGAGATGATATTTAATAAAATAAGTAGAAATCCACTAAAAGTTTTGTTTGGTTATCTTGCAATCCCGAGATAATCGTCTCCATGCTCCAAATCCATTTTAAAGCCATTTTTAAGGCATTTCGCGCATACATGAAATGAACACATTTTTCTCCAAAACTATAACATATGCAAGCTTGTCCTGTTTGGTGGAGATGATATTTAATAAAATAAGTAGAAATCCACTAAAAGTTTTGTTTGGTTATCTTGCAATCCCGAGATAATCGTCTCCATGCTCCAAATCCATTTTAAAGCCATTTTTAAGGCATTTCGCGCATACATGAAATGAACACATTTTTCTCCAAAACTATAACAGATGCAAGCTTGTCCTGTTTGGTGGAGATGATATTTAATAAAATAAGTAGAAATCCACTAAAAGTTTTGTTTGGTTATATTGCAATCCCGAGATAATCGTCTCCATGCTCCAAATCCATTGTAAAGCCATTTTTAAGGCATTTCGCGCATACATGAAATGAACACATTTTTCTCCAAAACTATAACAGATGCAAGCTTGTCCTGTTTGGTGGAGATGATATTTAATAAAATAAGTAGAAATCCACTAAAAGTTTTGTTTGGTTATCTTGCAATCCCGAGATAATCGTCTCCATGCTCCAAATCCATTTTAAAGCCATTTTTAAGGCATTTCGCGCATACATGAAATGAACACATTTTTCTCCAAAACTATAACAGATGCAAGCTTGTCCTGTTTGGTGGAGATAATATTTAATAAAATAAGTAGAAATCTACTAAAAGTTTCGTTTGTTTATATTGCCATCCTGAGATAATCGTCTCCATGCTCCAAATCCATTTTAAAGCCATTTCAAAGGCATTTCGCGCATACATGAAATGAACACATTTTTCTCCAAAACTATAACACATGCAAGCTTGTCCTGTTTGGTGTAGATGATATTTAATAAAATAAGTAGAAATCCACTAAAAGTTTTGTTTGGTTATCTTGCAATCCCGAGATAATCGTCTCCATGCTCCAAATCCATTTTAAAGCCATTTTTAAGGCATTTCGCGCATACATGAAATGAACACATTTTTCTCCAAAACTATAACAGATGCAAGCTTGTCCTGTTTGGTGGAGATAATATTTAATAAAATAAGTAGAAATCTACTAAAAGTTTCGTTTGTTTATATTGCCATCCTGAGATAATCGTCTCCATGCTCCAAATCTATTTTAAAGCCATTTCAAAGGCATTTTGCGCATACATGAAATGAACACATTTTTCTCCAAAACTATAACACATGCAAGCTTGTCCTGTTTGGTGGAGATGATATTTAATAAAATAAGTAGAAATCCACTAAAAGTTTTGTTTGGTTATCTTGCAATCCCGAGATAATCGTCTCCATGCTCCAAATCCATTTTAAAGCCATTTTTAAGGCATTTCGCGCATACATGAAATGAACACATTTTTCTCCAAAACTATAACAGATGCAAGCTTGTCCTGTTTGGTGGAGATGATATTTAATAAAATAAGTAGAAATCCACTAAAAGTTTTGTTTGGTTATCTTGCAATCCCGAGATAATCGTCTCCATGCTCCAAATCCATTTTAAAGCCATTTTTAAGGCATTTCGCGCATACATGAAATGAACACATTTTTCTCCAAAACTATAACAGATGCAAGCTTGTCCTGTTTGGTGGAGATGATATTTAATAAAATAAGTAGAAATCCACTAAAAGTTTTGTTTGGTTATCTTGCAATCCCGAGATAATCGTCTCCATGCTCCAAATCCATTTTAAAGCCATTTTTAAGGCATTTCGCGCATACATGAAATGAACACATTTTTCTCCAAAACTATAACACATGCAAGCTTGTCCTGTTTGGTGGAGATGATATTTAATAAAATAAGTAGAAATCCACTAAAAGTTTTGTTTGGTTATCTTGCAATCCCGAGATAATCGTCTCCATGCTCCAAATCCATTTTAAAGCCATTTTTAAGGCATTTCGCGCATACATGAAATGAACACATTTTTCTCCAAAACTATAACAGATGCAAGCTTGTCCTGTTTGGTGGAGATGATATTTAATAAAATAAGTAGAAATCCACTAAAAGTTTTGTTTGGTTATCTTGCAATCCCGAGATAATCGTCTCCATGCTCCAAATCCATTTTAAAGCCATTTTTAAGGCATTTCGCGCATACATGAAATGAACACATTTTTCTCCAAAACTATAACAGATGCAAGCTTGTCCTGTTTGGTGGAGATATTTAATAAAATAAGTAGAAATCCACTAAAAGTTTTGTTTGGTTATATTGCAATCCCGAGATAATCGTCTCCATGCTCCAAATCCATTGTAAAGCCATTTTTAAGGCATTTCGCGCATACATGAAATGAACACATTTTTCTCCAAAACTATAACAGATGCAAGCTTGTCCTGTTTGGTGGAGATAATATTTAATAAAATAAGTAGAAATCTACTAAAAGTTTCGTTTGTTTATATTGCCATCCTGAGATAATCGTCTCCATGCTCCAAATCCATTTTAAAGCCATTTCAAAGGCATTTTGCGCATACATGAAATGAACACATTTTTCTCCAAAACTATAACACATGCAAGCTTGTCCTGTTTGGTGGAGATGATATTTAATAAAATAAGTAGAAATCCACTAAAAGTTTTGTTTGGTTATCTTGCAATCCCGAGATAATCGTCTCCATGCTCCAAATCCATTTTAAAGCCATTTTTAAGGCATTTCGCGCATACATGAAATGAACACATTTTTCTCCAAAACTATAACACATGCAAGCTTGTCCTGTTTGGTGGAGATGATATTTAATAAAATAAGTAGAAATCCACTAAAAGTTTTGTTTGGTTATCTTGCAATCCCGAGATAATCGTCTCCATGCTCCAAATCCATTTTAAAGCCATTTTTAAGGCATTTCGCGCATACATGAAATGAACACATTTTTCTCCAAAACTATAACAGATGCAAGCTTGTCCTGTTTGGTGGAGATGATATTTAATAAAATAAGTAGAAATCCACTAAAAGTTTTGTTTGGTTATCTTGCAATCCCGAGATAATCGTCTCCATGCTTCAAATCCATTTTAAAGCCATTTTTAAGGCATTTCGCGCATACATGAAATGAACACATTTTTCTCCAAAACTATAACACATGCAAGCTTGTCCTGTTTGGTGGAGATGATATTTAATAAAATAAGTAGAAATCCACTAAAAGTTTTGTTTGGTTATCTTGCAATCCCGAGATAATCGTCTCCATGCTCCAAATCCATTTTAAAGCCATTTTTAAGGCATTTCGCGCATACATGA
This sequence comes from Anomaloglossus baeobatrachus, assembly GCF_048569485.1. Lineage (NCBI taxonomy): Eukaryota > Metazoa > Chordata > Amphibia > Anura > Aromobatidae > Anomaloglossus > Anomaloglossus baeobatrachus. Next base: position 314,073 of record NW_027445151.1, on the reverse strand, counting down.
AATGAACACATTTTTCTCCAAAACTATAACAGATGCAAGCTTGTCCTGTTTGGTGGAGATAATATTTAATAAAATAAGTAGAAATCTACTAAAAGTTTCGTTTGTTTATATTGCCATCCTGAGATAATCGTCTCCATGCTCCAAATCCATTTTAAAGCCATTTCAAAGGCATTTTGCGCATACATGAAATGAACACATTTTTCTCCAAAACTATAACAAATGCAAGCTTGTCCTGTTTGGTGGAGATGATATTTAATAAAATAAGTAGAAATCCACTAAAAGTTTTGTTTTGTTATCTTGCAATCCCGAGATAATCGTCTCCATGCTCCAAATCCATTTTAAAGCCATTTTTAAGGCATTTCGCGCATACATGAAATGAACACATTTTTCTCCAAAACTATAACAGATGCAAGCTTGTCCTGTTTGGTTGAGATGATATTTAATAAAATAAGTAGAAATCCACTAAAAGTTTTGTTTGGTTATCTTGCAATCCCGAGATAATCGTCTCCATGCTCCAAATCCATTGTAAAGCCATTTTTAAGGCATTTCGCGCATACATGAAATGAACACATTTTTCTCCAAAACTATAACAGATGCAAGCTTGTCCTGTTTGGTGGAGATGATATTTAATAAAATAAGTAGAAATACACTAAAAGTTTTGTTTGGTTATCTTGCAATCCCGAGATAATCGTCTCCATGCTCCAAATCCATTTTAAAGCCATTTTTAAGGCATTTCGCGCATACATGAAATGAACACATTTTTCTCCAAAACTATAACAGATGCAAGCTTGTCCTGTTTGGTGGAGATGATATTTAATAAAATAAGTAGAAATCCACTAAAAGTTTTGTTTGGTTATCTTGCAATCCCGAGATAATCGTCTCCATGCTCCAAATCCATTTTAAAGCCATTTTTAAGGCATTTCGCGCATACATGAAATGAACACATTTTTCTCCAAAACTATAACAGATGCAAGCTTGTCCTGTTTGGTGGAGATGATATTTAATAAAATAAGTAGAAATCCACTAAAAGTTTTGTTTGGTTATCTTGCAATCCCGAGATAATCGTCTCCATGCTCCAAATCCATTTTAAAGCCATTTTTAAGGCATTTCGCGCATACATGAAATGAACACATTTTTCTCCAAAACTATAACAGATGCAAGCTTGTCCTGTTTGGTGGAGATAATATTTAATAAAATAAGAAGAAATCTACTAAAAGTTTCGTTTGTTTATATTGCCATCCTGAGATAATCGTCTCCATGCTCCAAATCCATTTTAAAGCCATTTCAAAGGCATTTTGCGCATACATGAAATGAACACATTTTTCTCCAAAACTATAACACATGCAAGCTTGTCCTGTTTGGTGGAGATGATATTTAATAAAATAAGTAGAAATCCACTAAAAGTTTTGTTTGGTTATCTTGCAATCCCGAGATAATCGTCTCCATGCTCCAAATCCATTTTAAAGCCATTTTTAAGGCATTTCGCGCATACATGAAATGAACACATTTTTCTCCAAAACTATAACAGATGCAAGCTTGTCCTGTTTGGTGGAGATGATATTTAATAAAATAAGTAGAAATCCACTAAAAGTTTTGTTTGGTTATCTTGCAATCCCGAGATAATCGTCTCCATGCTCCAAATCCATTTTAAAGCCATTTTTAAGGCATTTCGCGCATACATGAAATGAACACATTTTTCTCCAAAACTATAACAGATGCAAGCTTGTCCTGTTTGGTGGAGATGATATTTAATAAAATAAGTAGAAATCCACTAAAAGTTTTGTTTGGTTATCTTGCAATCCCGAGATAATCGTCTCCATGCTCCAAATCCATTTTAAAGCCATTTTTAAGGCATTTCGCGCATACATGAAATGAACACATTTTTCTCCAAAACTATAACACATGCAAGCTTGTCCTGTTTGGTGGAGATGATATTTAATAAAATAAGTAGAAATCCACTAAAAGTTTTGTTTGGTTATCTTGCAATCCCGAGATAATCGTCTCCATGCTCCAAATCCATTTTAAAGCCATTTTTAAGGCATTTCGCGCATACATGAAATGAACACATTTTTCTCCAAAACTATAACAGATGCAAGCTTGTCCTGTTTGGTGGAGATGATATTTAATAAAATAAGTAGAAATCCACTAAAAGTTTTGTTTGGTTATCTTGCAATCCCGAGATAATCGTCTCCATGCTCCAAATCCATTTTAAAGCCATTTTTAAGGCATTTCGCGCATACATGAAATGAACACATTTTTCTCCAAAACTATAACAGATGCAAGCTTGTCCTGTTTGGTGGAGATGATATTTAATAAAATAAGTAGAAATCCACTAAAAGTTTTGTTTGGTTATATTGCAATCCCGAGATAATCGTCTCCATGCTCCAAATCCATTGTAAAGCCATTTTTAAGGCATTTCGCGCATACATGAAATGAACACATTTTTCTCCAAAACTATAACAGATGCAAGCTTGTCCTGTTTGGTGGAGATGATATTTAATAAAATAAGTAGAAATCCACTAAAAGTTTTGTTTGGTTATCTTGCAATCCCGAGATAATCGTCTCCATGCTCCAAATCCATTTTAAAGCCATTTTTAAGGGATTTCGCGCATACATGAAATGAACACATTTTTCTCCAAAACTATAACAGATGCAAGCTTGTCCTGTTTGGTGGAGATAATATTTAATAAAATAAGTAGAAATCTACTAAAAGTTTCGTTTGTTTATATTGCCATCCTGAGATAATCGTCTCCATGCTCCAAATCCATTTTAAAGCCATTTCAAAGGCATTTTGCGCATACATGAAATGAACACATTTTTCTCCAAAACTATAACACATGCAAGCTTGTCCTGTTTGGTGGAGATGATATTTAATAAAATAAGTAGAAATCCACTAAAAGTTTTGTTTGGTTATCTTGCAATCCCGAGATAATCGTCTCCATGCTCCAAATCCATTTTAAAGCCATTTTTAAGGCATTTCGTGCATACATGAAATGAACACATTTTTCTCCAAAACTATAACAGATGCAAGCTTGTCCTGTTTGGTGGAGATGATATTTAATAAAATAAGTAGAAATCCACTAAAAGTTTTGTTTGGTTATCTTGCAATCCCGAGATAATCGTCTCCATGCTCCAAATCCATTTTAAAGCCATTTTTAAGGCATTTCGCGCATACATGAAATGAACACATTTTTCTCCAAAACTATAACAGATGCAAGCTTGTCCTGTTTGGTGGAGATAATATTTAATAAAATAAGTAGAAATCTACTAAAAGTTTCGTTTGTTTATATTGCCATCCTGAGATAATCGTCTCCATGCTCCAAATCCATTTTAAAGCCATTTCAAAGGCATTTTGCGCATACATGAAATGAACACATTTTTCTCCAAAACTATAACACATGCAAGCTTGTCCTGTTTGGTGGAGATGATATTTAATAAAATAAGTAGAAATCCACTAAAAGTTTTGTTTGGTTATCTTGCAATCCCGAGATAATCGTCTCCATGCTCCAAATCCATTTTAAAGCCATTTTTAAGGCATTTTGCGCATACATGAAATGAACACATTTTTCTCCAAAACTATAACACATGCAAGCTTGTCCTGTTTGGTGGAGATGATATTTAATAAAATAAGTAGAAATCCACTAAAAGTTTTGTTTGGTTATCTTGCAATCCCGAGATAATCGTCTCCATGCTCCAAATCCATTTTAAAGCCATTTTTAAGGCATTTCGCGCATACATGAAATGAACACATTTTTCTCCAAAACTATAACAGATGCAAGCTTGTCCTGTTTGGTGGAGATAATATTTAATAAAATAAGTAGAAATCCACTAAAAGTTTTGTTTGGTTATCTTGCAATCCCGAGATAATCGTCTCCATGCTCCAAATCCATTTTAAAGCCATTTTTAAGGCATTTCGCGCATACATGAAATGAACACATTTTTCTCCAAAACTATAACAGATGCAAGCTTGTCCTGTTTGGTGGAGATGATATTTAATAAAATAAGTAGAAATCCACTAAAAGTTTTGTTTGGTTATCTTGCAATCCCGAGATAATCGTCTCCATGCTCCAAATCCATTTTAAAGCCATTTTTAAGGCATTTCGCGCATACATGAAATGAACACATTTTTCTCCAAAACTATAACAGATGCAAGCTTGTCCTGTTTGGTGGAGATGATATTTAATAAAATAAGTAGAAATCCACTAAAAGTTTTGTTTGGTTATCTTGCAATCCCGAGATAATCGTCTCCATGCTCCAAATCCATTTTAAAGCAATTTTTAAGGCATTTCGCGCATACATGAAATGAACACATTTTTCTCCAAAACTATAACAGATGCAAGCTTGTCCTGTTTGGTGGAGATAATATTTAATAAAATAAGTAGAAATCTACTAAAAGTTTCGTTTGTTTATATTGCCATCCTGAGATAATCGTCTCCATGCTCCAAATCCATTTTAAAGCCATTTCAAAGGCATTTTGCGCATACATGAAATGAACACATTTTTCTCCAAAACTATAACACATGCAAGCTTGTCCTGTTTGGTGGAGATGATATTTAATAAAATAAGTAGAAATCCACTAAAAGTTTTGTTTGGTTATCTTGCAATCCCGAGATAATCGTCTCCATGCTCCAAATCCATTTTAAAGCCATTTTTAAGGCATTTCGCGCATACATGAAATGAACACATTTTTCTCCAAAACTATAACAGATGCAAGCTTGTCCTGTTTGGTGGAGATGATATTTAATAAAATAAGTAGAAATCCACTAAAAGTTTTGTTTGGTTATCTTGCAATCCCGAGATAATCGTCTCCATGCTCCAAATCCATTTTAAAGCCATTTTTAAGGCATTTCGCGCATACATGAAATGAACACATTTTTCTCCAAAACTATAACAGATGCAAGCTTGTCCTGTTTGGTGGAGATGATATTTAATAAAATAAGTAGAAATCCACTAAAAGTTTTGTTTGGTTATCTTGCAATCCCGAGATAATCGTCTCCATGCTCCAAATCCATTTTAAAGCCATTTTTAAGGCATTTCGCGCATACATGAAATGAACACATTTTTCTCCAAAACTATAACAGATGCAAGCTTGTCCTGTTTGGTGGAGATGATATTTAATAAAATAAGTAGAAATCCACTAAAAGTTTTGTTTGGTTATCTTGCAATCCCGAGATAATCGTCTCCATGCTCCAAATCCATTTTAAAGCCATTTTTAAGGCATTTCGCGCATACATGAAATGAACACATTTTTCTCCAAAACTATAACAGATGCAAGCTTGTCCTGTTTGGTGGAGATAATATTTAATAAAATAAGTAGAAATCTACTAAAAGTTTCGTTTGTTTATATTGCCATCCTGAGATAATCGTCTCCATGCTCCAAATCCATTTTAAAGCCATTTCAAAGGCATTTTGCGCATACATGAAATGAACACATTTTTCTCCAAAACTATAACACATGCAAGCTTGTCCTGTTTGGTGGAGATGATATTTAATAAAATAAGTAGAAATCCACTAAAAGTTTTGTTTGGTTATCTTGCAATCCCGAGATAATCGTCTCCATGCTCCAAATCCATTTTAAAGCCATTTTTAAGGCATTTCGCGCATACATGAAATGAACACATTTTTCTCCAAAACTATAACAGATGCAAGCTTGTCCTGTTTGGTGGAGATGATATTTAATAAAATAAGTAGAAATCCACTAAAAGTTTTGTTTGGTTATCTTGCAATCCCGAGATAATCGTCTCCATGCTCCAAATCCATTTTAAAGCCATTTTTAAGGCATTTCGCGCATACATGAAATGAACACATTTTTCTCCAAAACTATAACACATGCAAGCTTGTCCTGTTTGGTGGAGATGATATTTAATAAAATAAGTAGAAATCCACTAAAAGTTTTGTTTGGTTATCTTGCAATCCCGAGATAATCGTCTCCATGCTCCAAATCCATTTTAAAGCCATTTTTAAGGCATTTCGCGCATACATGAAATGAACACATTTTTCTCCAAAACTATAACACATGCAAGCTTGTCCTGTTTGGTGGAGATGATATTTAATAAAATAAGTAGAAATCCACTAAAAGTTTTGTTTGGTTATCTTGCAATCCCGAGATAATCGTCTCCATGCTCCAAATCCATTTTAAAGCCATTTCAAAGGCATTTTGCGCATACATGAAATGAACACATTTTTCTCCAAAACTATAACACATGCAAGCTTGTCCTGTTTGGTGGAGATGATATTTAATAAAATAAGTAGAAATCCACTAAAAGTTTTGTTTGGTTATCTTGCAATCCCGAGATAATCGTCTCCATGCTCCAAATCCATTTTAAAGCCATTTTTAAGGCATTTCGCGCATACATGAAATGAACACATTTTTCTCCAAAACTATAACAGATGCAAGCTTGTCCTGTTTGGTGGAGATGATATTTAATAAAATAAGTAGAAATCCACTAAAAGTTTTGTTTGGTTATCTTGCAATCCCGAGATAATCGTCTCCATGCTCCAAATCCATTTTAAAGCCATTTTTAAGGCATTTCGCGCATACATGAAATGAACACATTTTTCTCCAAAACTATAACAGATGCAAGCTTGTCCTGTTTGGTGGAGATGATATTTAATAAAATAAGTAGAAATCCACTAAAAGTTTTGTTTGGTTATCTTGCAATCCCGAGATAATCGTCTCCATGCTCCAAATCCATTTTAAAGCCATTTTTAAGGCATTTCGCGCATACATGAAATGAACACATTTTTCTCCAAAACTATAACACATGCAAGCTTGTCCTGTTTGGTGGAGATGATATTTAATAAAATAAGTAGAAATCCACTAAAAGTTTTGTTTGGTTATCTTGCAATCCCGAGATAATCGTCTCCATGCTCCAAATCCATTTTAAAGCCATTTCAAAGGCATTTTGCGCATACATGAAATGAACACATTTTTCTCCAAAACTATAACACATGCAAGCTTGTCCTGTTTGGTGGAGATGATATTTAATAAAATAAGTAGAAATCCACTAAAAGTTTTGTTTGGTTATCTTGCAATCCCGAGATAATCGTCTCCATGCTCCAAATCCATTTTAAAGCCATTTTTAAGGCATTTCGCGCATACATGAAATGAACACATTTTTCTCCAAAACTATAACAGATGCAAGCTTGTCCTGTTTGGTGGAGATGATATTTAATAAAATAAGTAGAAATCCACTAAAAGTTTTGTTTGGTTATCTTGCAATCCCGAGATAATCGTCTCCATGCTCCAAATCCATTTTAAAGCCATTTTTAAGGCATTTCGCGCATACATGAAATGAACACATTTTTCTCCAAAACTATAACAGATGCAAGCTTGTCCTGTTTGGTGGAGATGATATTTAATAAAATAAGTAGAAATCCACTAAAAGTTTTGTTTGGTTATCTTGCAATCCCGAGATAATCGTCTCCATGCTCCAAATCCATTTTAAAGCCATTTTTAAGGCATTTCGCGCATACATGAAATGAACACATTTTTCTCCAAAACTATAACAGATGCAAGCTTGTCCTGTTTGGTGGAGATGATATTTAATAAAATAAGTAGAAATCCACTAAAAGTTTTGTTTGGTTATATTGCAATCCCGAGATAATCGTCTCCATGCTCCAAATCCATTTTAAAGCCATTTTTAAGGCATTTCGCGCATACATGAAATGAACACATTTTTCTCCAAAACTATAACAGATGCAAGCTTGTCCTGTTTGGTGGAGATGATATTTAATAAAATAAGTAGAAATCCACTAAAAGTTTTGTTTGGTTATCTTGCAATCCCGAGATAATCGTCTCCATGCTCCAAATCCATTTTAAAGCCATTTTTAAGGCATTTCGCGCATACATGAAATGAACACATTTTTCTCCAAAACTATAACAGATGCAAGCTTGTCCTGTTTGGTGGAGATGATATTTAATAAAATAAGTAGAAATCCACTAAAAGTTTTGTTTGGTTATCTTGCAATCCCGAGATAATCGTCTCCATGCTCCAAATCCATTTTAAAGCCATTTTTAAGGCATTTCGCGCATACATGAAATGAACACATTTTTCTCCAAAACTATAACAGATGCAAGCTTGTCCTGTTTGGTGGAGATGATATTTAATAAAATAAGTAGAAATCCACTAAAAGTTTTGTTTGGTTATCTTGCAATCCCGAGATAATCGTCTCCATGCTCCAAATCCATTTTAAAGCCATTTTTAAGGCATTTTGCGCATACATGAAATGAACACATTTTTCTCCAAAACTATAACACATGCAAGCTTGTCCTGTTTGGTGGAGATGATATTTAATAAAATAAGTAGAAATCCACTAAAAGTTTTGTTTGGTTATCTTGCAATCCCGAGATAATCGTCTCCATGCTCCAAATCCATTTTAAAGCCATTTTTAAGGCATTTCGCGCATACATGAAATGAACACATTTTTCTCCAAAACTATAACAGATGCAAGCTTGTCCTGTTTGGTGGAGATGATATTTAATAAAATAAGTAGAAATCCACTAAAAGTTTTGTTTGGTTATCTTGCAATCCCGAGATAATCGTCTCCATGCTCCAAATCCATTTTAAAGCCATTTTTAAGGCATTTCGCGCATACATGAAATGAACACATTTTTCTCCAAAACTATAACAGATGCAAGCTTGTCCTGTTTGGTGGAGATGATATTTAATAAAATAAGTAGAAATCCACTAAAAGTTTTGTTTGGTTATCTTGCAATCCCGAGATAATCGTCTCCATGCTCCAAATCCATTTTAAAGCCATTTTTAAGGCATTTCGCGCATACATGAAATGAACACATTTTTCTCCAAAACTATAACAGATGCAAGCTTGTCCTGTTTGGTGGAGATGATATTTAATAAAATAAGTAGAAATCCACTAAAAGTTTTGTTTGGTTATCTTGCAATCCCGAGATAATCGTCTCCATGCTCCAAATCCATTTTAAAGCCATTTTTAAGGCATTTCGCGCATACATGAAATGAACACATTTTTCTCCAAAACTATAACAGATGCAAGCTTGTCCTGTTTGGTGGAGATGATATTTAATAAAATAAGTAGAAATCCACTAAAAGTTTTGTTTGGTTATATTGCAATCCCGAGATAATCGTCTCCATGCTCCAAATCCATTTTAAAGCCATTTTTAAGGCATTTCGCGCATACATGAAATGAACACATTTTTCTCCAAAACTATAACAGATGCAAGCTTGTCCTGTTTGGTGGAGATGATAATTAATAAAATAAGTAGAAATCCACTAAAAGTTTTGTTTGGTTATCTTGCAATCCCGAGATAATCGTCTCCATGCTCCAAATCCATTTTAAAGCCATTTTAAGGCATTTCGCGCATACATGAAATGAACACATTTTTCTCCAAAACTATAACAGATGCAAGCTTGACCTGTTTGGTGGAGATGATATTTAATAAAATAAGTAGAAATCCACTAAAAGTTTTGTTTGGTTATCTTGCAATCCCGAGATAATCGTCTCCATGCTCCAAATCCATTTTAAAGCCATTTTTAAGGCATTTCGCGCATACATGAAATGAACACATTTTTCTCCAAAACTATAACAGATGCAAGCTTGTCCTGTTTGGTGGAGATGATATTTAATAAAATAAGTAGAAATCCACTAAAAGTTTTGTTTGGTTATCTTGCAATCCCGAGATAATCGTCTCCATGCTCCAAATCCATTTTAAAGCCATTTTTAAGGCATTTCGCGCATACATGAAATGAACACATTTTTCTCCAAAACTATAACACATGCAAGCTTGTCCTGTTTGGTGGAGATGATATTTAATAAAATAAGTAGAAATCCACTAAAAGTTTTGTTTGGTTATATTGCAATTCCGAGATAATCGTCTCCATGCTCCAAATCCATTTTAAAGCCATTTTTAAGGCATTTCGCGCATACATGAAATGAACACATTTTTCTCCAAAACTATAACAGATGCAAGCTTGTCCTGTTTGGTGGAGATGATATTTAATAAAATAAGTAGAAATCCACTAAAAGTTTGTTTGGTTATCTTGCAATCCCGAGATAATCGTCTCCATGCTCCAAATCCATTTTAAAGCCATTTTTAAGGCATTTCGCGCATACATGAAATGAACACATTTTTCTCCAAAACTATAACAGATGCAAGCTTGTCCTGTTTGGTGGAGATGATATTTAATAAAATAAGTAGAAATCCACTAAAAGTTTTGTTTGGTTATCTTGCAATCCCAAGATAATCGTCTCCATGCACCAAATCCATTTTAAAGCCATTTTTAAGGCATTTCGCGCATACATGAAATGAACACATTTTTCTCCAAAACTATAACAGATGCAAGCTTGTCCTGTTTGGTGGAGATGATATTTAATAAAATAAGTAGAAATCCACTAAAAGTTTTGTTTGGTTATCTTGCAATTCCGAGATAATCGTCTCCATGCTCCAAATCCATTTTAAAGCCATTTTCAAGGCATTTCGCGCATACATGAAATGAACACATTTTTCTCCAAAACTATAACAGATGCAAGCTTGTCCTGTTTGGTGGAGATGATATTTAATAAAATAAGTAGAAATCCACTAAAAGTTTTGTTTGGTTATATTGCTATCCCGAGATAATCGTCTCCATGCTCCAAATCCATTTTAAAGCCATTTTTAAGGCATTTCGCGCATACATGAAATGAACACATTTTTCTCCAAAACTATAACAGATGCAAGCTTGTCCTGTTTGGTGGAGATGATATTTAATAAAATAAGTAGAAATCCACTAAAAGTTTTGTTTGGTTATCTTGCAATCCCGAGATAATCGTCTCCATGCTCCAAATCCATTTTAAAGCCATTTTTAAGGCATTTCGCGCATACATGAAATGAACACATTTTTCTCCAAAACTATAACAGATGCAAGCTTGTCCTGTTTGGTGAAGATAATATTTAATAAAATAAGTAGAAATCTACTAAAAGTTTCGTTTGTTTATATTGCCATCCTGAGATAATCGTCTCCATGCTCCAAATCCATTTTAAAGCCATTTCAAAGGCATTTTGCGCATACATGAAATGAACACATTTTTCTCCAAAACTATAACACATGCAAGCTTGTCCTGTTTGGTGGAGATGATATTTAATAAAATAAGTAGAAATCCACTAAAAGTTTTGTTTGGTTATCTTGCAATCCCGAGATAATCGTCTCCATGCTCCAAATCCATTTTAAAGCCATTTTTAAGGCATTTCGCGCATACATGAAATGAACACATTTTTCTCCAAAACTATAACAGATGCAAGCTTGTCCTGTTTGGTGGAGATGAAATTTAATAAAATAAGTAGAAATCCACTAAAAGTTTTGTTTGGTTATCTTGCAATCCCGAGATAATCGTCTCCATGCTCCAAATCCATTTTAAAGCCATTTTTAAGGCATTTCGCGCATACATGAAATGAACACATTTTTCTCCAAAACTATAACAGATGCAAGCTTGTCCTGTTTGGTGGAGATGATATTTAATAAAATAAGTAGAAATCCACTAAAAGTTTTGTTTGGTTATCTTGCAATCCCGAGATAATCGTCTCCATGCTCCAAATCTATTTTAAAGCCATTTTTAAGGCATTTCGCGCATACATGAAATGAACACATTTTTCTCCAAAACTATAACACATGCAAGCTTGTCCTGTTTGGTGGAGATGATATTTAATAAAATAAGTAGAAATCAACTAAAAGTTTTGTTTGGTTATCTTGCAATCCCGAGATAATCGTCTCCATGCTCCAAATCCATTTTAAAGCCATTTTTAAGGCATTTCGCGCATACATGAAATGAACACATTTTTCTCCAAAACTATAACAGATGCAAGCTTCTCCTGTTTGGTGGAGATGATATTTAATAAAATAAGTAGAAATCCACTAAAAGTTTTGTTTGGTTATCTTGCAATCCCGAGATAATCGTCTCCATGCTCCAAATCCATTTTAAAGCCATTTTTAAGGCATTTCGCGCATACATGAAATGAACACATTTTTCTCCAAAACTATAACAGATGCAAGCTTGTCCTGTTTGGTGGAGATGAAATTTAATAAAATAAGTAGAAATCCACTAAAAGTTTTGTTTGGTTATCTTGCAATCCCGAGATAATCGTCTCCATGCTCCAAATCCATTTTAAAGCCATTTTTAAGGCATTTCGCGCATACATGAAATGAACACATTTTTCTCCAAAACTATAACAGATGCAAGCTTGTCCTGTTTGGTGGAGATAATATTTAATAAAATAAGTAGAAATCTACTAAAAGTTTCGTTTGTTTATATTGCCATCCTGAGATAATCGTCTCCATGCTCCAAATCCATTTTAAAGCCATTTCAAAGGCATTTTGCGCATACATGAAATGAACACATTTTTCTCCAAAACTATAACACATGCAAGCTTGTCCTGTTTGGTGGAGATGATATTTAATAAAATAAGTAGAAATCCACTAAAAGTTTTGTTTGGTTATCTTGCAATCCCGAGATAATCGTCTCCATGCTCCAAATCCATTTTAAAGCCATTTTTAAGGCATTTCGCGCAAACATGAAATGAACACATTTTTCTCCAAAACTATAACAGATGCAAGCTTGTCCTGTTTGGTGGAGATGATATTTAATAAAATAAGTAGAAATCCACTAAAAGTTTTGTTTGGTTATCTTGCAATCCCGAGATAATCGTCTCCATGCTCCAAATCCATTTTAAAGCCATTTTTAAGGCATTTCGCGCATACATGAAATGAACACATTTTTCTCCAAAACTATTACAGATGCAAGCTTGTCCTGTTTGGTGGAGATGATATTTAATAAAATAAGTAGAAATCCACTAAAAGTTTTGTTTGGTTATCTTGCAATCCCGAGATAATCGTCTCCATGCTCCAAATCCATTTTAAAGCCATTTCAAAGGCATTTTGCGCATACATGAAATGAACACATTTTTCTCCAAAACGATAACACATGCAAGCTTGTCCTGTTTGGTGGAGATGATATTTAATAAAATAAGTAGAAATCCACTAAAAGTTTTGTTTGGTTATCTTGCAATCCCGAGATAATCGTCTCCATGCTCCAAATCCATTTTAAAGCCATTTTTAAGGCATTTCGCGCATACATGAAATGAACACATTTTTCTCCAAAACTATAACAGATGCAAGCTTGTCCTGTTTGGTGGAGATGATATTTAATAAAATAAGTAGAAATCCACTAAAAGTTTTGTTTGGTTATCTTGCAATCCCGAGATAATCGTCTCCATGCTCCAAATCCATTTTAAAGCCATTTTTAAGGCATTTCGCGCATACATGAAATGAACACATTTTTCTCCAAAACTATAACAGATGCAAGCTTGTCCTGTTTGGTGGAGATGATATTTAATAAAATAAGTAGAAATCCACTAAAAGTTTTGTTTGGTTATCTTGCAATCCCGAGATAATCGTCTCCATGCTCCAAATCCATTTTAAAGCCATTTTTAAGGCATTTCGCGCATACATGAAATGAACACATTTTTCTCCAAAACTATAACAGATGCAAGCTTGTCCTGTTTGGTGGAGATGATATTTAATAAAATAAGTAGAAATCCACTAAAAGTTTTGTTTGGTTATATTGCAATCCCGAGATAATCGTCTCCATGCTCCAAATCCATTTTAAAGTCATTTTTAAGGCATTTCGCGCATACATGAAATGAACACATTTTTCTCCAAAACTATAACAGATGCAAGCTTGTCCTGTTTGGTGGAGATGATATTTAATAAAATAAGTAGAAATCCACTAAAAGTTTTGTTTGGTTATCTTGCAATCCCGAGATAATCGTCTCCATGCTCCAAATCCATTTTAAAGCCATTTTTAAGGCATTTCGCGCATACATGAAATGAACACATTTTTCTCCAAAACTATAACAGATGCAAGCTTGTCCTGTTTGGTGGAGATGATATTTAATAAAATAAGTAGAAATCCACTAAAAGTTTTGTTTGGTTATCTTGCAATCCCGAGATAATCGTCTCCATGCTCCAAATCAATTTTAAAGCCATTTTTAAGGCATTTCGCGCATACATGAAATGAACACATTTTTCTCCAAAACTATAACAGATGCAAGCTTGTCCTGTT